>NW_026555336.1:0-54151 GCF_029017545.1 Prosopis cineraria
AACATGTCACTCACCTATACTCCAAAATAAACAAAAACTAAAAAAAATACATCTTTGATCCTATATATACCATACTTTACTTTTTGCAAATTAGTGCTTCTTCTTTCTCTTTCTCTTCTTCAGTAGCTAGGTTGTTATAATGTTTTCTTTCTTCCGTGGATAAATTTTTTCAGCAGCTACCACTTCCTTGTTAGCCATCTTTCACCTTCTCTTTTCGCTTTCGGCTGGTTAAAAAATCTTTGTCTAAATAGATGGTAACCGAAAAAATTAGGTTTCTTAGATCCGGCCACTTTCCCTTTTCCTTTATCCATGATTTGACCTGTACAAATCATATATTCAAGAAAACTATGTTAAATTTTAAGCACAGGAAGTCATTTTTTTATGCAATTTGAGTTTAGGTTTGTGATGATAGCTGACACAATATATAATTGCATATCCTTCTTCCTGAACAAAATGGGATATATTCAAATTAAGTCTTGTCCTTTGAAATCAATCTCCTTTTTAAATCACTCTGGAACGAACTCTTCAGGCCTTTCCCTGGAGGTCCACAGTCTTTAAAGTTAGTGATTTTGTGGAGAGTGAAGGACTGAAATGAGGTAATAGAGAGCTGGGAATGAGGATTGACATGAATAAGGTCATAAATCCTCATGCCCATCTATTCATCTGTCCATGACTCTCATCTTTACCATTCCATAACTTGATTTTAGTCTATTTTATTCTCCATCAACATATTTCATTACATTGCATTTCTTTTCAACAATCAAATGGGCTTAAGTGCATGTTTGGAACATGGAAAAATACTTTCAAGAAACGAAATGGAAAATGCACCTATCTCATCTTATATCCAGATAAATTCCCCCTTTCCTTTCTAGAAAAATTTTATCATACATCAAACATAGACTAAGAATTAACTTGAAAGCAGAAGTCCATTGGCCTTCTGTCATAGCCATGCTACACTAATGAGATAAAGAGTTAAATGGTTTCCATAACGCAATCCGTTTTCAGTGATAGGCTCATTGTAAACCAGACAGCTCTAGAATAGTAGGCTTGAAAGATAATAATGGGGAACAAGTGACCTGCACGATACATCTAATATTAAGCCTCTAAACATGCTATTTTATCATTTGGCTTGGTCAAAATTATTCAACCCAGAATAATCTAAAAATGTGGGCAACATATTACCAGATCAAGATGTTGCAATATTCCTTTGGGTTCAGCTCGCATTCACCTTCATCGCCTTCGCCTCTATCGCTTGCAAGGCTCACGCATCATTCGTCTTCCTTTCAGTCAAGGTGTGCGGCTCACCCTCAGTAACGAGCGAGCAAGGGGCGACGGCTAGGGCAGAGTAATCGCGGGAGACAGAGTAATCGCGAGAGAGGGAGAGATTGAGTGTTTTTCTGCAACAATTTGAATATTTTAACAGGGGCAATGTTGTCTTTCTACTTTAATTACAAATTGCATTCAAGTCCCACAAAATTTAGCTGTAATTTTTCAATTTCGTGGGACTTATTGTTAAATAAGTTGCTTCTATGGGACCTATTCGTAATTTTCCCAAATTATATTTGTCTAAATAAAAATTTAAAAGTTAATATTACATCTGAATAATCAATATATAAAATTATAAAGAATTTTAATATTAAACATAAATGTAGATTGTGCTGATTTGAAGGGCATATAATATTTTGAACTTTGCCGAAAATATTATAATTCATAATTACCCCCTCCGTGTAAAACTTTATGGCTGATAGAGTCAAAAACATGAATATACTTTTACTTTCATTAAATTTTAAAATCCCAACTTTGTGGCTTAAGAATTTTAAGCCAAAAAATCTTACCACATAACTGTTTAAGGGACTATGTGGCTTTAATTGTTCATAAGGTATTAGAAAAGGTCATTTAAAAAATAAAATATTTTTTCTTTTTTTTTTTGAAAAAAGGCCATTGATAAGATTTATTGACCATGTGGAAAATGTATGATAAGTTATGTTTAATAACAACTTATTATTTTTTTTGTAATTTTCTACCCCAGAACATAATAAAAATACAAACATCTTGTTTTATTGAAAAAAAAAATCATTGTCTTTATAGTTTTAATTTAATCTCTAAACTTAAACTCAATACGACCCAATCCCTCTAATTTTTGGCAATAGATTTGGCAAACATTCAAATGAGGGGAAAGATGGATGGTTTTGGGTGGAATGGGCAAACACAGAGATTGATGTAGAAGCTAACGAATGGGGCCAAATTGAAAATAAAATATTTAATGGGGCCAAAATCTCGTTTTACAATTTTTACAAGCAAGACTAATAATTTCTACCAAAGGAACATCAAAGTGTGTGTGGGTTGCAATGATTAAAAAACTAGACTGAATCAGATGGTTGGACTGATCAAATTGTTGATCGATCAGGCTAATGGCTCGGTTGAGCCAAAAAAATCATTCAAGGAGTTGAGCCAGATTGAACTGCTTTGGACTGGTGGTTGGATAGGGAACCGGGATCAAGTCGAGAATTAGATTTGTTTTTAAGAAACTAGACTGTTGAAAAGAAAATGCCCTTTTTCTTTTTTTTTTTTTAAATTTTCTATCAATTTTTTAAAGAAAATGACCAATTTTTTTTAATCATTTGATGTTATATTGTCTCATGTGGCTTGTTAAGTTATAATAAATTTAAAATATTTGGTTTTATTTTTAAGTTAAGTGGCAATTTCATATTCATTTTTTATATTTAGATTATTATATATATATATATATATATATATAATTTTTTTAATTTAATTGTTACGTCATCGGTTCGATCATTGGTCCAGCCCGGTTGGATCATGAGAACTATGCACCTCTAATATTTCTGGTTCAATATTCACTTTGGTTTTAAAAATATTGGTGGGTTGGGGGGATCCTCCTTGTCCACTGGATCCGTCAATAGGGGGAGAGATTTGTAATGGGCAAGAGAAGTTCATAAGAGTGGAACCTCAGCCTTGATGATTTGAGAAAGGGGGAGAGTGATGTAGATTAATAATGGGGTAAAGGATGAAAACGTGATTTTATTGTAAAAGCATCGTTAAGTTGTAGCCCAGCTTCAGCGAGAATGAATAGGAAAAGAGAAAGAAATGTGAAATAATGGACTTGTAATTTTACTCTACAACCACTGTCAAGGCTTTCTTTTTCGTTCGGAGTCTAGGCTACCGTGAAACCATATAATGAAATTAAAATAATGGGACAAAAGATGGATTTGCAATATTACCAAGCTCTCTCTCTTCCCAATTTATAAGATACTTTATAATAATTTCATATACTAATCAAATTTATTAAATATACTTTATAATCTTATTTTTTAAAATAAAAATATTAACTTTTAAAAATGCTTTTAATTTAATACTTCATATGTAAAAGAAAATAAAAGAAAGAGCTAATATAATAGGAAGGCTAATATTAAAAAGGTTAAAGTATATTTTTAATTCTCTAACTTTATATAAGGTTTTAATTTATCCCTTACTTTTATAAAGTATTTTTTAGTTTTCTAAATCTAATATCATTATTTTTAAATGATTATTTTTTGCATCAATTATTATTATTTTAAAAAAATTAAACTTAATATGTCAGCATTTAAAAATATTTTGTCAATATTTAAAAATTTATAAAAATTTGTTAGGATGCAAGTAATAGTGTTAGAGTTAAATGACTAAAAAGACACTTTATAAAATTAAAAGATTAAAATGAAACCTTATATAAAGTTAAAAGACTAAATGTATGCTTTAACTTAATGAAAAAAATATAATTAATAAAATTTATTTTTGTTAATGTCTTATATTTTAGTGCATTAATTTTTTTTAAAATGTCTAAATTAAAACAAACTTTATAATCTACACGTAGAATTATAAATTGTATCCACACTACGTACACAATTGTGGGTTTCTGCGTTATAATCATAAAAAAAAATAAAACAAAATATTAAATAATTGTTTGGGCTGTAGAAAGAATAGTGTTTTCAGTGTACAAAGAATAATAATTTCAATGGAATTTACAAGAGATAAGATTCTGTTCTACATGGAATATTCTCCATGCATTTGAAGGGGTTAAATCAAGAAAAGACCCACTAGAAGCAACATCAACAAAGGTTCCGGCCTGTGAATGCAATGCCTTACAAAAATATTCAAGCAATTTTACCATGGAAATATGATGATGACGGCATTTTTGCAAGTAAAAAATCAAAATTATCAATATTTATATAAATTTTCATTTAAACCTTGCTACACATTATATGTATGTATATATATATATATATCCTAAGAGATGCAACGTATCTTTCTAAAAATACCTTCCTCGAATCATTCCATGAAGTGTAGACAATAAAGGATGATAAGATTCTTAATCAATCTTTAGCAACCCCTAAAGTTAAATGAAAAACTCTCCAAATGTCATTTACCTGAACCATATTAAGTTTCATGCTTACGTAGATCATTTGAAGATACTGAATGTGTTGTTTGGATCTTCACCAAGTAACCCATAGAATTTAGGTAGAGTTAAGTAAGGACAGTTTATTTTCAAAGCCTTCATTGTTTGGAAAAACTACCCCAAACCTATAAAATTAGAGTTCGAAGTAGTTCTCTCTCTAATAGACTTATTATTTGGAACATCCCCATTATTATTCCCACCATTCTTATTACTCATTGGAATTTCAACCGCCATTTTTTTTTTTAAATTACAGTAAAATCCACAAACTCAAGTTTAAACTTAACAGCAGAAACAGAAGCAGAATTACTATTCTTCAGACTATATTTCAATTCTTTAAAAGCTCTAAAAGAATGGCAAAGTAGACATACACTCTTTAAGAGAATGGCAAAGCAGACATAGAACAAAAAAGCTTACCCAAACACATAAGCAAACAAAAACACAAAAATTACACTAAGAAAAGCAACTTAGACAATACCTAATTCAATCAAACGTAGGACAAAGTGATCTCCCGTAATGGTGTTAAAAAATTTGAAATGCCTTAATTGCGTTGGCTTGAAATTTAACAAGACTAAACACTAATGTAGATAGCTTTAAATCCAGATCGTACTCTCGTGGACCCATTGTTCTTGATTAATTGAATTAAGTAATACATAGAAAAATTGAGGTTTGAATCGGTTCTAATGCTAAAAGGATTGAAAATAATTTTTATAGGAATTTTCTTCAATTTTTGAAAACAAGAATTCAAATTGGAAGGTGTGAATGTGAGTGCTCTAATGAAATGGATAGCATTAATTTACCTAGTTAATGTGGCACGTCAAGATTATTTCTTTCTTAAATTTTGATTGAGCTTAAGACTTAGGTTATACCTAAGTGATAATTACGCCTTTAACCTTCCTAGTAGCTAATTAAGAAAATTTAAATTACTTAATCACCTAAAGATATGCTCAATTGGTTTATTAGAATTATGATTCAGCCTTCTTGGAATGTTCCTCCAACTATATCAGAACTTCTTGGAATCAAATATGGATTGGAGTTTTGCTGGTATCTTGGTTTGAATAATGTTGAAACCTTCAATGACTGCGCAGCTACGTTAAACTTGCTTTCTAGGGATCAAATTTCTAATCATCCGTTTCAAGATACCGTGGATGAAACCCAACTTCTTTTGTGCAGAAATTCGAATTCAAAGCTGAATTTTATGTTTAGAGAAGCTAATTGTATTGCCCATAATTTAGCTAGGTCTTGCCATACTTTTGGTAATGATATGTACATCTTTGATAAAAAACCCACCTTTTTCACAATGGCGGTAGTTGATGATAGTCTTGATTTCCTCCTTGTATCTTGACTTTGTACTCCTTTTGAATTGGTCATGTATATTCAGTATTTCATTAAATAAAAAAATGATTCAGCCTAGCCTTGCCTTAACAGTGAATTAATTCAAGCTTGACTAAGATTTTAATTACTCAGCTAACAAAGCATCAATCCAGATTTTGAATTAGCAGTATACATATCTAGATAAACATTTAACAACACAAGGTTTGAAAATTAACCACATGAATCCAAATTGAATAACACACTTAATAATAAAACCAGCCAACCGTAATCTCTGTTCCAGCTAAAAATACAACCAAAAAAAAAAAAAAAAAATCAAACATAATCTCAGAAGTACAGTCGACAACTTCGGAATTGCATTCAATTTACAACGGAGTTAGTTTAAAGAAAGTTTTACAAATGAAGCTCAGGAGCACTTCCATTAGCTAGGTAGAACAGCAGAGCAGCCACGCATGGAGGAGACCATTGAAGACTCGAAATTTAGCCCCAACGCTTCGGCCATGGTCAGCGATGTGGAGTGACAGTCGAATAGCGAAAAGGGCCTTCAATAGAGATGAAATTGGGAGGTTCAGATTTGGATATGGTCTGATGGATGGATTCGGATGTGAAAAGGGTTTTTTTTTTTTTTTGGGGGGGGGGGGTTGGTCTATTTAACTGACCGAACCTTTATGGTTCTGTTTCTCTTCATTGGCATGCCAAGACTAAACTCAAAAAATAAGTACTTTCACGCCTCAAGTACAAAATTCAACATTTATTATGAATCTTCATTTCATACCTGACAGCTTGGAGATTATCAGAGGCCATTTCAACAGAAATTCCAAACAAAAATACTTGTTTTGCGCCACACAGCATTGATCCATATAAATCTTAGCATTCTTGTTCACCACAGTTGCTCATAAGACCCAACTAATGGAAAGGAAGAACAAAATATAGAAATCGAGAAAGGGAAATTCCTGAACGCCACTGCAGGGACGTGTTGTTAATTAGTGCTTCAACAACAATAACAATCATTATCATACTATGCATGGTAGGCTTCATGAGTGGCATTACACCATTGTGTTCTATCAGTGCTTCATTTTGTTAAAAATCGTCTACCAGTTCACCTTGAAATGGGCATTGAGCGTATACGAGCATTGTCAAGCAGAATAAACAAGTAGTATTTCAATATTTCCCAGGTCACGAAGCAACGCAACACTAATTTAAAGAATGAGACTCAAAAATGTAAGTTAAAGTATGTTTCTGCAATTACCTCGACACACACAACTTATGACTGATTGGAGTCGCAGGCCTGACTTTAATCTATTTAAATATGTAATGAGTTCAAACTGATTCACTTCGATAGATAGGTCTACTTGACAAAAATAAATGCACAATTTCGAAGTTCAGAACAATAACGTGGAGAGTAAGAGACAGGTTGCAAATTGAAGTTTCTAAAATCGACAACCACAACACGTAAACTGAAACAAAGATCATGAATTAATAACAGAGAAAAGAACAATATCAACACTTCCTTTGGTTCCTTTTAGCAGCTTCTATGGATTTCCTGTTCCTCTTGTCCTCTTGGCTTTCATAAAATCTCCTTCTTTTACACTCTTGAAGCACACCGGCCTATCTTCGGGCTCATTGTCGCCCACTATGATCCGAGCGTTTTAAGCTGATTTGAAGAAAAGATAGAATATTTGAATACACACATGCAGGGTACAAGATGGGTGAGTGATCGCTTGCATGAAGAGACAATGGAGGCAGGATGGACGTGGGCACGATGACTTTGAAGGAAGCAAGGTGGAAAAGAAGCTCGAAAGGAAAAAGACAGCCTGACCTGATTATCTGAAGTTGAAGCCTCGAGGCATGAGGTTCATCTCATTGAGAGAGGTTGATTGAAGCTATTAAAGTACGCTTTACATAAGCAAGGATGGGCCTTTAGGTTCCCCATTGGTGTGTATCGTCAGAATATGGGTCGATCTGTTTAGGTGGACTATGTTGGGCTTTGAGAGGAGCAGTAAACTTAAAAAAAAAAAAAATTTCTAGATCTTCCAAAATTATTTTTTTATTACATCAAGAATTGAAAATACAATTTTTTAAGTTGGACTTGGAAATCATTTGAAATCTGTACATGAGCATAGTTAGAATCCTACTATTTATAGACACATTATAGCAATGGCCATCAAAAAGGAGGGAAGATAATACCGAAATCCTGCACAATAGGATCAGTGATTCCCGTTTAAGTAGGGCATTTTAATCGTCCCCTTGGAAGCATTGATACACAGAGCAGGACTTGCTCTGAATGAACTTTTTGCTGACTCCAGAGCTCTTGAAGTTTGAAGAGCCATCTCCCCATGAAGTTGAATGCATTTCATAGCCATCTACGGTGAACCACAAAATTAAACCAAAAGAAAGTAGCTTTAGAAGTCAATTCAAAATCAAAAAGAATGGAGGGAAAGAGTTTTGGAGGACACAAGATTCTATAGACATTTTTTGACGCTTCTAATTTCCTTCTCTCACCATATAGCATTCTCTATCTGTGTCTGACTCAGCTACCTCAAGTGCCCATGTGCGAATCCAATCAAGGCCTGCAGACATATCAGTATTTCCTTCCAACAAGGCAGTTGCAATGTAAGTTGGGTGAAGAGCAATCACAATGCATGCAGCTGCAAAAAGAGTAGCTCTTCTCACATATGCTTCTTTATGATGGCATACCTCCCTGCATAAACGTAATTTTGCCTGAATTAGCATGGTAGCATAACATCGCGAACCAAACAATGTGCATCTTAGTTCTACTTGATCAACAAGTGAGGCACACTTGTGTTGGTGAGATAGTAATTTTTAAACTACAAAATTCAGTATTATTAAATCCACCAGGCCCTCTCACAGCTTGGAGTCAAATAAAAAATTACTCAGTCAATACCTGGATCTTAACATATCCAGGAGTGAGGGAGCAAGTGCAGATGCTTCTGGGTGCATTGCTAAAGACTTCATGCAAACCCCGAGCATATGAATAAGTTTCCCGAGGACAATGAAATCCCTACCAAGCAAATCAACACCGTGTCTTTTCTTATCATACCCCTCCATGGCAGGAAGCATGAATGCAGCAGCATAAACAGGAAACTTGTTCTGGGAACACTCCATCAAGTTCTGCTGTGTCGAATGCAATCCCAAACTCCACCAGCGTGTCCTCCCTTTCTTGATTTGATTATGTTTAGAGGGAAGTTCCCTCTCATAGCTATTTGACCAATTCAACAAAGTTTCTGTTCTCGAGATCTCTTTCCAGGAACCAGCTCCAGGAGGCCCCGTGCTGCTAGGCAAGAACCATGGTTGAGTATCAGAAACAACTGAGATGAGGGATCCAGTCCTGTGTTTGGGTTTCATAATTTGCATTTCAGCAAGCTCCTGAGCTGCTTCCGTCATGACATCTAATATCATAATGCGCTGGCTGATATCTAAATTAGGAGAATACAATAGCCTGTTTAGTGTATCCAAGGATTCAAATGAGCAGGTGACTAACAAGGCAACTAACGCTTTTTGTCGCTTGTCTTCAGTTGATTCTTCCGCTCCTTCTACAGATATATCAGAGCAACGAACATAAACAAGAGTTTTGGTCAGATCCCCCGCCAAGTGCTTAAGTTCATCAGGGGATGCTCTTATGAGCTTTTCAGCTACATCGATAGCCCTTTCCACCTGCAACAAAATTGTACAACTTAATCAACATCTACGAGTCTTTCTACACCAAGTTTTAACACCCCCCCCCCCCAAAAAAAAAAAAAGGATGCTAGGAAACTTGTGCTCATCAGGAAAGCAGAACTTCATAGAACAATAAATTGAATTGAGTTTAGGGGCTAACATGGAAGTCAGCTAGGTGTTATGCTTCATGTCCTTAAGGTCATAATCATGTGTTGTGTATAATAGAAGCTCCTAACTAAGCCACAATAAAATGAAGTTGGCAGTTGCAGCAATTGTTAAACTATTTAATTAACACTGCATCATATTAAGCTTAACAGTCAATTAGCACCACCTCAACTGTCTGAAATCTTGAATTCCATCTTTATGTAAAGAAGGGGCAAATAACAAAAGAGGCAACTATAATAGTGGGAACTAATGACTAACCCCATCGGCATCATCTGTTTTTCGAAGAGCTGCAACTACATCAGCTAACTGCGAGATTCTTTTTTTCAAATCTGAGTCATCATCTGACAAGTCATATGGCTGTAAAGATAAATCACTTGAGGAATATGAGTTCTCACTTCCACTATCATCCACACCATTATCATCAATACCAGAGTCTGATTCAAGATTTAGTGAAGCTGGATCAATAATCTCATCTGGATCAAGCACATTAAATTCCGATAACTTCTTTCTACCTTTTTTACTCATGGTTATCCTGCTACTAGAGGGCAAACCAGAGCCCCCCTCTGGATCTGACACTGAAAGTATTTTTGTGCTTTCAACACCTTTTTCTTTGCAATTTGATGCAGCTAGAATGTCTTTCTTGGGAACATTCAATCCAAATTCCCAATCAATTGTCTCCTCACTGCAGCTATCATCAAGGTATAGAGGATTTTTTGGATCAATAACTTTAGACAACACTAAAGCAACAATGCTGGCCATTCTTCGAACTAAATGATTTGGACTCTCCAGTCTACCTGGAACATTTACACAAAATATTAGAAGATGAACGGAAACTGTTATTTCTCCAAATAGAGATGGCAACAATTTGGCCTTTCCAGCACAAAAATTCAGAAACCCGTCACATCATAGTACAGCAATTCTTTATTGTTCCACTACATGTATTTTTCCCCTTTTCAGGATATATATAAACATGTAAAAGAAATCATAAAACCAGAGTTCAGATTATTTAATCAGAAGCTAAGCCATTTCCCTATCTAGAAATCCCTAGAGTACTAATAGACTGCTTCCATCTCTAACACCTTTCCTTAAGCTAGGGCTGTATTTAAGTAGCGTTCTTGAGGATTAACATAGGCAGTAATCCACAAATCTCACATAAGCCTAGTTTCCATCACTATTATCAACACACCCAACTGTTACAAGTGAATGTAATTACAGCTAACTCCTTGAAGAATCAAATGCATGACATCCTTCGTCCCTTCTAATTCTTCTTTAGTCATTGTCTCAAGGGAAAGGCCAAGAGCTGCAGATATATCTGAGACAAATCAAGGGAAACATAAATATGAAAAAAATAAAAGTACATAAATGCATTTCAATGTACATGGCATCAGTCCCAGGGAATGCTCAGAAGGAAGTGAAAATGTCATATACATGAGGAAAGGATTTTATATCAATTTGAAACAATGTTTCTCCTCCGACACTTCAAAGACTGCTGCATACTCTGAAAGGATACAAGCTTGCTGCTCAATAGATGCTGTTTGCACAAATTCTTTCTCAGACCATACAGCCACCAGACGCTGGACTACATTTAAGAGTCCAGGGCGACTGTGCCCATATAAAATGGTGCATGGTGGGCATTCATGAACTGAAAATTGAAGAATCCACTTCAGACAACTTAAGGGAAATACTTTCCAGAGCAGGAATTTGTCCACAAACAAAGACCTAGACAGCAGCCACGGAAAAAGGAAAAAACACCAAGTGCATAACAATATATATTAGTTTTATCATTTCTTAAAAAAATAGTGAAAAAAAGAAAGACTGGAGTTGCCAGCCAAGCCAACTCAATTCGCAAAAAAAAAAAAAAAAAAAGAGCATAACCAAAGAGGTTGCTAAAAGATAGGAGGATCTCCATTAAGCTCAATGTTTCTTTAACGAGTTTCCATTATTATGCTTCCCCTACCTTGCCAGGTTTAGTGTCTGTCTAATGCCTCGTAATTGGCCAAGGCTAAATATCTGCAAACTGACTTATTGCAGGATACAGATGCATGAACAATGAAATGTGAAATTATGCATCTAATCAATGGCAAAATTGTACTACTACTATAACAACAATAACAAGATTATCCCACCATGTAAGGCTGGAAAAAATTGTACTATTACCGCTCAGCATTAATTAGTAATTAATTTAATACGAGGCACAATATCCCTCACAAAAGAAGTCCTTAAAGAAGTAAATAATCTTGCAGTATTCACATCTATTTAGATTAAGGCCTTAAGAGTAAGAATGCAATAGGATAATTCTTATCTTTCCTATTTACTTTTCTCTTGATCCAAGAATTATTTATCTTCTTAAAAAAAAAAAAATCATTCTTCCTTCAGTTTTCTCTCTCTTAACCTGGCATCAGATTCAGACTCTCAGACAGACAGGTAAGGCCACACATTCAAGAAATTCACCTAATAAAAAGGCCAAAAGAGAAATATTCTCCAACCTGAAAATAAGCCAAACAGGATAAATGGAAAAAAGTAACATATATCCACTAACCTAACTGAAGCCTGATGCTTAAAAGTGCGATGAAACAACAACCATAGAACCCAATAGGCTAGGATATCATCTGCATGACGAGAAACTAGCTGATGCAAAATTTGCTCAGAGATTCTTTCCACTGCAAAGGGATCTCTAATTGCCTCCATCATTCTCAACCAGAAGACAGAATCAGGGTTTGACTCGAGCAATTCCTCAGTAAGTGAATCATTACTTTTTAAGCAACTCTGTATATGACTTAGAACTTGGGATGTTACTTCACTTGATAACAGATCTACAAGAAAAGAGAATCAATCAAAAAACAACTTTACTGACTCTTAACAACTAGTCCATATGCAACTGTAATTCACAACATTAATGGCAATAGCACAACACAGAATGGCCCAAAAGTTCCAATGTGATGTTGCTCTAAACTTGTTATTTATCCACACACAACGAGTTTTTCCAGGCAATCAAAACATTATAAGAAGCAAACACAACGTATTCTAGTTACCAGCGGAGCCACGGCGACAAATGCGAGAAAACAATTCCCCAACAAATATCATAGTACCACTATTGTCCTTTTCTCCAAACTCCACTTTATTTTGCAGAATCACATCTCTTTCTTTTGCCAGGAAGAGAAGTTGGATGATAATCTGCCTGAAGAACAAGCTGAATATTTTTGGTTACGAAAAAACATGGAAGAAAGGACCAAGGAATTAAGAACATCAACAACAACAACAACAACAACAACAAGCCTTTATCCCACTAGGTGGGGTCAGTTACATGGATTGCAAGACACCATTGTACTCAAATAATGGAATTAAGAACATCAATCTCAAATAATGAAACAGCAAGATGTGTTAATCGATTTAAAAAGAATAGAGAAATGATGCATGTATAGAGCATACTACTATCCAATTCAAGGCTTAAAAATTAGGATACTGAGATGACAATGAAGTCAGAGAGTTCATTCTTGCTTTGTCAGGTATAGATGAAACAATCTGAGCCATCCTAGATACATCTGCTTTGAGTTGTTCATATGTAAAACCTGCTGATTCATAAGAACCACCAAACTCTATTGCTAATTGAAGCATTCCTTTATGTTCAATCAAGCACAATACAAGCAACCTGTCATGGATGCCAAAAAATCAAATTATTCTTCCTGATGTTCCATCATTTCAGATTGCAAATACCAGATGAAGCAAAAGTATGGTTTTGACACATCATTATGACTATTATAACATGTCAATGTTGCAATCATTAAATTCAAGGGTGCCAAGCTTAAAAGAGAGAGAAAGAATTGCAACTGCCAGTCCCTGTACCATGGGTATTCAAATATATGTCCCAGATTGCTAATTGATAGTACCTAATATTACAAGGAAATGCCTGATATAGAAAAGAGAGAAAACAAAAAGTGGTTCACACATTCAGTAATGAACTTTCTAAATGGTCCAGGTAATTGTCATCATAGGTCAGTTTGAATGCATAAAGGTGCAAGATATGAATTAACACCACATAGCTGTTGGAATAAATGACTTCTAAGGCGGAGAAATGGCATTCTAATTCTAATTCCTAAAGACAGTAAAAATACTAACAATCACACCTTTCAGAATTTGAGAGGACAGCATTAATATCTAGAGCATGAGCATCACTTCCATTATGCTGGAGTGAAAGAGCCAAAATCTGCACAACCTCAGGGATATGTCCATGAACAAAGAAAACATCGTAAACATGTTTCTTCGCAGAGAAGGGAAAACAAGCCAGCCAGTTCGGGGCAACATCTGCAGGTAATTGCATCTTATATGAGAAAAAAGGACAAGCAAAATGCTGATATGATTTTGCCTGGGAAAAAGAAGAGGAGGGCACACATAACATAGGAATAGATACTACAAAGAAAGATTCATCAACTAAATTCTTGGTCACAGCCCCAAAGACATGCCCTTCTGTGGATACCAGAATTTCCCAACAATTAAAACATGCACCATAGGAATGGTTACTGACGTGCAAATGCATGATAGAATAAATGATTTTAAAAACCATTACCAAGTAACAAGAAGCGAGCAAATGTTCGAAAAGCAATCCCTTGGTAAAATGCCTGCCACCAGTCAGCCCGCTCTTCTGCTGAATGAACTTTGACTGCTAAGACCTAAACATGCCACAACAAAAAAATATTTAACTGAAGAAAATGTAGATTAAAGGCATCAGAACAACATTACAAAATTTTGAAGAGGTTAATGACAAAAACCTGGTCCTGGTAACTCTCATCAATACTACCTGCCAAGGTCCAGATACCCAAATATTAGTTTTGCCCCAAATCAACGTATCAGCAATTCAATAACGAGCAAAAAAATGAAGAATATATTTTGATAAAACCTTCATATTCATGTTGGGAGCAATGAAACATAGCCAAAATGATTTGGCCCGACCCTTCATTTTCCAGTAACATTTAATTCCAGTTTCATTCTCTTCCATGAAAACACAACCATTATAGGACTAAAATCCGGAATATTGCAGCTAAATGCTGAACAAGAAAAGCAACCGCTAAACACTGCAAGAGAACAAGAACTAGAAGCAGGGGGAAACTGAAATAGCGAAAAATCATGCATAGGACTAACCTGAAATAAGAGAAGTGTCGATAGGGAAGAGAAGGGTAGCTATGGAGTGAAGCGCACAAATGACTTGATCAACATGTTTAGCACTCTTAATAGTTGATATCACTTTGCTAGCTTTGTCAAGGATTGCAGCTTCAAGTTCTCTCTTCATTGAAACCTCCTTCCCCATCTATCTAAGCTTCCTTTTTTCTGATACAAAATATACAATACAATCTTCGCCTGAGTTTGAGCGTGTGTTTGGTTTAAGGGAGGGGAAGGGGAGGGGAGGGGAGGGGAGAGTTTTTTAATGCTCCTTTGTTTGGTTTAGGATGGGAGGGGAGGTAAGAAGTGATTTACTGTCATACCCTTACATGAAATATTTTACTTTGACCATACAACAAAAGCCATCATAAATTGTTAAAAGACCATCTAAATAGGACCAAAGAACATTCTCATTATCAGTTGCTTCTTAATATTATTATCCTTCTCTTTAACCACCCTCTTTGTCCCCTTGCTGCAAGCTCTTATTCATCTCAACTAGCTCCGTCTAGTCCACATATTCTTTTATAAATTTCATCCATGCATGAAGCACAGCTAATAGCACCAGCCAAATAGCCATCAAAGTTTACATGATTGAACCTTAGGTAATTGGCTCCCTTTACTGTCAACATTAGTTGTTACGAATTTCCTTGCTGATCAGTGTCACTCATAATAGCATTATCAGGAACCCGACCCATTAATATTGATTATGGTTCCTGCAGTGACATTACCATCTTTCACAATTACATCATAAGATTTTCACCCATTGAACCATACAGATGAACTTTTTTTTTTTTTTTAAGGAAAAAAAATCCACATTATTCCACCATGAAAGATAATCTTGCAGCTAAGTTCGCAGGTAATTGGGTTGCAATACACTCAGGGGAAAATCGAATAGCCAATTTATCAAATAGGATTTCTAATCCGAGTTAAAAAGCTATATGATGATTACAGAACTGAATTGGATGCGAAATCTGAGAAGACCCATTTACTTGTTAAGTCATAAACCTGAAAAAACCCATATATTGTTCTATGGAGGATAATGTTCTTTGAAGAGGGCTTCAGGGCAAAAAAAAAAAAAAGAAATCACGATAGTGAGAGGAGCAGAGGGAAATGACAGAAAACTCAACATAGATGACGGAAAACATGAGAGAATGACGATAACGAGAGAAGCAGAGGGAAACTCACCGGAAAACGGAGACACGACGGTGAGATGAGAAGGCTAGGACGGCGCACGGCAAGATCGACGAGGAAGAGCGCGAGCACGACGCACGGCGAGAGCGCAGGCGGGAACGAGAGGAGGATGCAGATTGCAGAGTGAATCGATCGCCTTTTTTTTTTTTTTTTATAGTTTTTCAGGTATGGGCAATTGTGGAATTAGCAAAATTAGTGAGGATAAATTAGTCAACTTGACTCCTCTCCAAGTAAAAACCTAATTTGGACAGACCAAAGCATGGAGAGGGGGATTTTTCTTTTTTTTAATGAAAAAGGATAAATATACCTAACTCAAGGAGTATAAAGTGAGTACAAACTAAACAAATCTATCATCAATTACCTCCATTCAAGAATGGTGGTTTTTAATAAAAAATATACAACATATTATCGAAAGAGTGACAATAGTGAATTAAGGAGTGGGCAAGACAATTAACTTCTTTAAATATAAAATATAAATTAACAGTGCACATTTTGTAAAAAATAAGTTTGGTCTCATCCACAATCTATTGAAAAGGATGATTGGAAACTTGTTCCCAACATAACAAATTCAAGGCAGCATCACAATCATTAAATAGTTCAACTTTAATGAATCCATGTTATCGACAAAATTCTAAGTCAAGTTTGATTCCAATAAGTTCAACTATAGTTGGAGGGACTTTCTCTAATTTACAACATAATCTTGATATCCAATTCCCTATAGCATCTGTGATGATACCTCTGCAAGTTGCTTGTTCATTTGGTATGACTAAATCATCAACGTCAATTCTAACAAAACCTAAAATAAGTGAGTGCCATTTATATTGTTGTCTAAACTGATTCCTTTTTTTCCTTTTCCCTATTTTCCCCAATAGATGTTGATCAACATGTGCTTTCATAATACATCTCTTTGCATCCATAATAGGGATATTATCTTTGAAATCAATAAGTCTTTTACATCTCAAGATCCAAAGTTCCCAACATGTATAAGTAAAGAGAAAAAACCAAGGTACTTTTTTGTATAAGGTTTCCTAATGTCTGGTTTTGAATTATAAGTGATTCACTAAGCGATATCAAGATTTAGGAATTTCTATCATTGGTCAGCTACTATAAATTTTTTCCAAATCACACATGCT
Source organism: Prosopis cineraria (assembly GCF_029017545.1). Lineage (NCBI taxonomy): Eukaryota > Viridiplantae > Streptophyta > Magnoliopsida > Fabales > Fabaceae > Prosopis > Prosopis cineraria. Next base: position 17,101 of record NW_026555336.1, read on the forward strand.
ATTTGGCAATCTCTCATCACATGTAGACTTGTTTCTATTTGACAATCTATTGAGGGGCAAATTTTAACACGTCCTAAGATTTCAAGCAATCATTTTTGCAAGTCAAGACGATGATAACATTGAGGAAACTCAAATGGGGTCATTTAAGGAAGCTTCAAAATATGAAATTTCTTTAAGTTGAATAGATATCTAAAAAAATTGAATTGCTGGAAAAATTTAGCCATTTCAATAAAAAAATGATAATCTATTATCTATTAAAAAGAAAAATAAATAATTTTGTTATGTAAAGTGTTTAATTAGATCAATTTACTATAGATGATACCATTTAAAAAAAAAAATTGTTGAATGAGTTGATCATGTGGGTTTTGCATCATTCACCCATAGAATTTAGATTTTGCTCGTGCGATATACATAACTTGAAATAGTTGCAGATTATATTTAAGTTTTTCAATAAAATATTGTCTAGGAAAGTACCTTTTGAATTGTGAAATATAAATTATACATCAACAAATCATATTTATAGATAAAATAAAGATGGAAAAACAATTAACCAAAATGAAGTTAAGAGAAGAGTCAAGATAAATTTCAAGCATAGTCTATCCATTTTCAAAAAAATCATATAGTATCTTCAATTACAATTTTAAGTAAAATTTAAATTCAAATCATTGCAAGAGTCAAATAGAAAAAGATGACCAATGAAGGCAACAAATTATAAGTTAAATTCAAAGGATTATAAGCTAAACTCAATATATAGTTAATTTGTTTATTGTGAATATAGTTACTCATTGAAAGAATTATTTCTTCCTTTTTATATTATGACCAACACTTCCTATAAATTTTCCTAGCTTCATCCTTTCAGTAGTTCAATGGGGAAGTTTCTCAAAAGTCATTGATGCTTTTTAATCTCTATTATATCTATTCTTTACAAAAAGAAAAGAAAAAAGAAAGAAAGAAAGAAACTCAAATGTTTGGAGATAAAATCTTGCATCGAATATAGTTATAACCAACAATAAAACATCTGCTTAGTTATATATGTTTGTCCACCCTATCAAATGTAATCTTAGTTAACACTTTGCTTACTTTTAACTTCACCTCATTGAAGTTTTCTTGTATGTGGTTTACATAAGTAGTTTACTTTTATAACCATTTTCTCTCAACAAAAAATAATCAAAGGCAACAATCCGATTACAAAGCATTCCATAGGGAGGCAAAGTAGATTTTAAGCAATAAAGAAACAAAGTAAAATTGAATGATTGAAATACATTAACCAAACAAACAACCATCAAATATATTATCCTCCATATCTTAGTTGATCATTTGTTTAAATATAATGCTTTAATCAACTCCTTGTAAAACACAAATTGTGGTATGGTCTTTTCTTTTCCATTCCCAAAGATCAAAAACTCATCCCTGCATAAATCATTCATCAAATCCTAGCTAAAATGCACTTATCTTGTGAGAACAATAATTAATTAAACATCCTCAAAATGGTCAATACTTACAATCAATTGATGAAAGAACTTAGAAAAGCCTAAATAAGCAAACTACTTGAGTCTAACTTCCCCCAATACATTCCATCGAACTAAAAATATAGTTGTCACAAATATTTGTGGATAAAGTATATTCTTTGATCTTGTACTTTCTACCCATCCTAAAAGTAAGCACCATAAAAAGCATACAATTATATAAAATTTGTAAGAAGCAAGGGAAGGACAAAACCAAAAAGGAAAAAAAAACAGAGTATATATATACAAATCATGTACAAGAGACCAAAAAACATTTTATAACATCTACTAATTTGGCCATTGAATTTTCAATGACTTATGCAATCATAAGATCCTTAAGATAACATCTTCATTATTAGTAACCTCCATATATAATTAAAAAATATGGGGAGAAAAAGATATGAAGTGCTTCAAATGGCTTGTGAGTGAATATTCATCAAACAAAAATATAATTTATAAATTATTAATATAAATTACATAGTGCATCTTTCAATTGTCTTCGTATTTTCACATTTTGAGTCCAAGTGAAATAAAGGAAAAAGCTATTAGATGTGTGTATGTGCATACCTACTCCTTTTCCTCAGTCGTGTGTTGACTAATTGATGTCTGTCTAAAAACTGTTTTCATCAACCAATGATAGCAAGCATTTACATAGTGATTTTAGTTTAATTGAGTCATAAATGTTAATTAAAAAAAAACTAATATGCAAGTTGAAATAAGACTTAAATGTTCTACACCTTAGAGTCATACACCATTGTTCATAAAGAATAAACTTCAATAAACCTTTTAACAATAAACTTTGATAAACTTAAAAAAAGTCCATCCAATAGACTAAACCTTTTAATAACTAAGTAAAACAGGCAATAAAACAGAAAAATGTAGTAGGGGAAAGAAAACAAATGATATTGGGCTTAAATTCTAGTTACTTATAGTATAAAATCATCATACGAATTAACTTGCAATTCTAAATCTAGGTCCATCATGCGTTCACTTCACTACAAGTCAACAATGTAACTTTGTGAGAAAAAATATCAATGAAGATAAAATAGCTAAAAAATTATAAGCTGTGAAGGAACTAAAGTATATGTGTATTGATTAAAGATTTTTTCCCCCCCAACAAAATTCACTAATCATATGCTTCTTTGTTGTTTTTAATAGAGCTTTTTTTAACTTTAGAACTTCATGAAAGATTTTTGTTTCAATTACCTCTTCAAATTCAAACTAAAATAGCATAGAAAGATTTGAATATAATTAGTAATAAGTAAAAAAATGCATTTAAAATGAATATAGCAATTGGCTTTAACCACCTGATAGCATTAAGAGAAAAACAATTTCAATTTATTAGTTTTTATACTTGCAACAATCTTTGTCTATCATATATCAGTATGTCTTCTTAAAAAGCATTTAAAATGAATATAGTAATTGGTTTTAACCATTTGATAGCATTAAGAGAAGAACAATTTCAATTTATTAGTTTTTATACCTGCAACAATCTTTGTCTATCATATACCAGTATGTCTTCTTATTTACATCATGCAAAGTATTTGAGTGGTAATAATGTATTTAATTTTCCATCAAAAGTTTATAAATATCATAAAGTACTATATACAAAAGGCGTTCAACAATCCATATTTGAAAGCACCTAAATACTAATTATATCATTAAACAGCATGAAGTAAGATTGGTTAACAATGTGGCAAGATTAGAAGAATCCAATTTCAAATGTGTCAAGTTTCAAAAAGAAACTATGATATAATTGTCAACCAAGGCATTATATGTCTCAACTCTTAATAGTCATGCTGTGAAGGTAAGCTACTTGGAAAAAAATGACCTTGGATATAAGAAGATTTTAAAAAACAGAACCAAACATCAGGGCATGATATTAGATAAATTAACATAAAATTTTAAATTATCCTATATAAAGTATAAATGACATGTTAACTAATTAATTAGATAGGCAAACCATAAAGTTATATTTAATGGGAAGCTGAAGAAGGATATATCAAAATGCAATATGGCTTTAACTAAAGAATTTATGGTTGATAATTGATAATTGATTTATAAAATTATCTCATTTATGCTTTTAGTAGATATATTTTGTGTAGCAAGCATGTTATCAAAATGAATCAATTTAACCTCCACAGCAAACTTTAAGGTAAAAAATGAGTTGATTCATAATAGAGATAAGCAAAGGCAAGAGAAACAAAACAGCAAACTAAATCTTATAAAAAAGTATTATTGTTTACTTAAACTTGCAATCATTATATTGATTTATAAAATCATCTCATTTATGCTTTTAGTAGATATATTTTGTGTAGCAAGCATGTTATCAAAATGAATCAATTTAACCTTCATAGCAAACTTTAAGGTAAAAAATGAGTTGATTTATAATAGAGATAAGCAAAGGCAAGAGAAACAAAACAGCAAAATAAATCTTATAAAAAAGTATTATTGTTTACTTAAACTTGCAATCATTATATTGATTGATTTTCTTAAGTACTTAAACTTGCAATCGTTATATTGATTGCTTAAGGACCATGAACGCTGCCAAGATTTCCTTTTGAAGCAAATTTACTCAAACTGTGTTTTTTCTCATGGTATCATATTAGTATAGTAATAAATTTCCCAAACACAATATATGAGTAGAGAAAGAGGAATCTAGCAATATTGGTTGGAATGACATTAATACTTGTATAAACTTGCACCTAAGAAGTGAACAACATCGTTCAATATGATTGCAACCAAATTCCAAAACATGCTTTCATATTTATGGACGTATATTGATTCTTTTCTTTTCCAAAATTATTTGAATAAAGTAAAATGTTTTCTCTAAATCAATACTTATACAAAATCTAAAGAAAAAAAGATCAAGCATTTTTGTCTAAACAATTGGTGGAAAGAAGTGATATGTTATGTATGACTTCCCAAAATATAAAAAAAGTTATATTTAAAAGACTGAGTTCTAGATTTTTAGAAAGGAAATTTACCTTTCCTCAATGGAAGCTGCCAAAATCGAGTAACTGCATGATCAATAGGCTAGAGGATCGAGTCTTGTAGAAGTAATCTATTATGATGAGAAATTCACATATGGTTTAATCATCCCATCATTCTATCTTTCTAGATTGCAATAACACCACCTTTGATTCTTTCATCTACAAAAACTGAAACATAGAGTCCCACAAAAATAGATGACCTCATCTATTTAAACCATTAGAGACCAGTAGAAGTAGCCATCATTGTCAAACAGAAAGACACAAATTTTTGAATTTAAGAGAACAATGAGGAAAGGAACAACAACATAGATAGTTTCATCTCTCTTTAATCTTTGGATAAAGCTTTGCTTAAGGACAGGAGAGAATCAGAGACTTGTACAAATCCAAGACCTCTATGACTATAGAACTATGGAGAAAGAAAACAAAATTTAGAGCGGCCGAGGAGGACAAATAATGCAAACTTTGGAGAGAGAGAGAGATAAAGGTGGAGGTTGAAGATGAATAGTAAGGACTAAGGTTGTGGAATGTTCAAGAGAAATGGAAAAACAAGGCGATTATCCACAAATACAGCCTAATTCAAATTTGAATTTTTCCTATGGTTGTGCAAACCACTAACACTTGGGAAGAGAAATATCTAATGGGTAGTGAGCACAAGAAGATTACTGTTCAAGTATTGTTCACTTAGACATCTTAAATTGTAAAGGGTACTTGATCATACAGTTTAATTGAAAAGAAAGATATACTCATAGTCAAAACATTAGCCATGAATTAAGCTTGGATATTATATTTAGGGGGAAGCAATTGGATTTCAAATAGACTGAAGGGAAAATCATTAAAGATCACTATTAGGGCAAGCACTGACTGACAAAGGAAGCTCCTTTGTGCTATAAAGGAGAATGTAAAAATTGAACTAATTGCCATGATGTCTGATCGGGATAATGAATTAGGTTAGCCCTTCTTTACAAGATGACATCATAGTGTCCTTATAGAAGACACAATAGATAAAAGGAAAGTGCAATGAAATAGGATAGCAAGTCTTTTCAATAACAAAACTCGGCCTATTTGGTAACTCAAGCTGTATCCTGAGGTAGCTTCAAAATTTAAAATTTCTTTAATTTAAGTTGAATACATATCTAAAAAAATCATAGAATTTAATTGGAAAGAAAGGCATAAGTCAATTTGTCATAGTATCTAGAAAAAATACTAACAAACTATAAATATCTAGAAAAAAAAATCGTACTATCAAACTACTTCGATCTCACATACTTGCAAGAGCAATCAAATGCTTCATGAAAAAATATCGCCATAGTCTTGGTTTTGGCTTAATGATAGAAGTTTTGGAACGTTTCCACCATTTCCATTAAAGCTTATCAAGAATCATTTTAGTCCAATTTTATTGAATTTAATGTGATTTTATTGTTTGAACACATCAATTCATAGCTTATCAATTCATGTATTTCTACATTTATCAGGAAGCAAAATTGTTGTCTTGGGCCTCACTTATAGTGTAATAACCCTCGTCATTAACGATACTTAAATGCAACTAATTAACACGATCAATACAATCAAGAAGTTAAACAAAGGTAGAAGGATCAACCTTGGCTAAGAAAATGTTAAGGATTTACTTTGAAAACACTTTAAACATTAGGATCCCAAAATCATTTTAAAAGTAGTGATTATAAGTTAAGGCTTTGAAAAGTAATTAAAAATAGAGTAAAAGAGATTTGTGAAAACATAAAAAAAAGTTGAGCATTTAAAAAGGGTTAAAATAAGGATAGAAAATTCATTTTAAGCAAAATTGACATGTCCACCTTGCTTGTGGCATAAAGGCTAGTTGCCACGGCCATCAGCACAATCTGCTATGGCTAAACCTAAATGATGCATCTGTCACAACATGTATGACAATACATTATTGATGTAATTCTAATTTCTGAGACACCTAATTTTCAGCTTGGACCTCTGCTTATAGTGTTCCAAGTGTCTACATACAAATAATTAAATATTCTAACCAATGGCTCTAGTTTCACTTCAATCTAGTACTAAACAAGAATCTTGGAACACTTAGGGTTGTAACATACTTGTCATACTTATAACATCGTATCCAAGTGTCTCCCCTCCATAATTAGTCATTAGCTATCACAACCATATTCAACATAAATCACAATCAAACTTAATCATACACTTGTTTGGCCTCAACTCAACAGCATAAGAGACCACCAATAAAAAATGCCTAAGTCTACAAATGAGGCCATATGAAAATGATAAAATATAGTCTAGTAAAATCCTTAGTGTTAGCAATAATATATATTGAAATAACAATTAAAATAACTAGAGATTTTACTTATTAAACCATGCCTCTCTAGTCTTTGAGACTTTCCCTCTTGACCTTACTTTTAGCGTTTTGAGGAAAAATATTAACAAACAAGAGTGAGATTATATAATCTTAGTAATAAAGGCATATAAATTCAAGTACATAAAAGTGTGAGAAAAACAAGCATTTAAGGCAAATATTCACATTTAACATTTTATTGATATTCAATATATATCATAATGCTATTAATCAATAAACACAAACCATATAATTGAATGATCACAATTATGCATGATCATATACATTCCATCCTTATTTCCCTCATTATATTTTCTAACTGAATTTATAAGCTATCAAGTCATATAAGACTAATCCATATGACTAAATTAGTTTTGCTTTCTAATTATGAGGGGCTCCTTGACTAAAGTAATTGCTTCCCAATCTCGAATCATGGATTCTCCCTTCTTGAATTACCAAGGTGTCATAATTGCCCGATTCACATTGTCCCTTATAGCAATTAGTGATACTAAGTATCTTGCTTGATCCATGCTATACCCATAAATTAATTACAATACAAAGCACTGGTAGTAATAATAAGGCCAACTACAATGCACAAACTCAATAGAGACTATATCATATGGATTTCCAATAATATCCCCCTTGCTGTCTCTCGAGTAAACTCCCACTCAACCATGACCATACTATACATATAAATAGGCTTACTTATATCCATATCTTAATGATTCAACAATTCCATAATTCAAAAACTTGCATGCAATTCTCATCACATATATTATCATACCCAATTCAAATTCACAATTTCGTGATCACATTAACAATAAATACTAAATTCAAACTTATCGAATTCATACTCACATAATCATGTGACATATATTCTCATTAATAACAACCTTAACATAAAGGGACATGTTTCAAAATTCAAGTAACAACCTTTTAAACAACATAGTCATACTCATGCAAGATGCTCATGTCATTCAATGACATGTCATAAATGTAAACTTGATTAACTTATCTTATAATCAAGTGCATGCTATTAACTCAAGAGTACATAACCAATATCTAATCTCATGCTATGATCATATATTCATGCTTATCTTAATACCAAACATTCACTCAAACACACAACACATATTACAACTTAATCATCAATACTAATATGCTTGCGTATTCATATTATCAAATTCATTACAATTAATAACTAACCACTCACAAATGCAAACAATAATTATCTACAAGCATTACCTCAACTTTTAGTTTGCCAATATTCTTTAGCTGGGAATATACTTATGAGACTATATAAAAACACTATACAAAATACATTATTTTTCTACTTTTCTTAGAGCATTAATAGAAGGCCATTTTTTAGATATTATGTTTGATCCACCATTTCTATCCTTGATGATTACTATAGGATTGTAGTACATTACTAATTGAGGAGGTATAAATAATTGCTTGTAGGAAACAGAGATAAATGAAAATAGCTATGATTTCGGGAGTTGGCACTCACCATTATTATAAGAAACTGGAGTATGAGTTTTAAGGGCTCTACATGGTGAAATATCCATTGTGATAATTACTTTCAATGAAATTTTGTTACACATTTTCTGTGAAGGTATAATACCACTATAATATGAAAGATGTTGAATATTTGGAGTTAGAATTTTTCCCCTTAACTTTACCCAAAATCATCTAATATGGGCACCATAAACTCAATTATGAATTAATTTTGTCCCTCAACATTAAAAATTTGCTACCTCAATACCCCTAAAGTTAATGCGACTAATAGATCTATCTATTAGTGGCCCTACATTTTGCTAAGTTGACTTTTTAATATTTTTAATAACAAAATATAATAGAGGGACCTACAATATATTATTATTATTATTATTTTTACACCTCAGCTCTCTAATCTTGTCTGCCCAACTCTCTCCTCTCTCTCCTCCCCCACTCTCTCTCCGTTCACCTGACATTTGTATCTTTAATTTTGTCTTCCAAACTCTAGAATCCTCCCTTTAAAACCTATTATAACATGTCACACTTCCCCAGAGATAATTTATTCTCTCATTACTCTATTTGCAATGTATTTGGCTCTCTTTTCTAGGTCTAAACGCATACACCATGCATCGTGCATGAGCATAAATACTTCATTCGAGGAAGCAAACTCATTTTTTTTGGGTTTAAGAGCTACATGTAATACTCTAAATTTTTAAATTAATTTTTCATAAATTAATCATTCTTTAATTGAAACTAAAGTTAATAAACACTTACCATAGTAAAAAAGGATTTGCCATGGTAATAAATAGTAAAACTTTTTTTTTTTAAACTCTACCATAGTAGAAAAGAACTTTTTATATAAACAAATCATTTTACAAATGACCCACCATGATAGAAAGAATTTAACATAATAAATAAGTTCTATCATGGTAATTAAGATATTGTTATAATAAAATTTTTCTTAATAGAAGACAATGTGAAACTATTCACATTAAGAAAAATAGTTTTAAAATCAGAATTTAGTGTAGAAGCCTATCCTAAGGTGACAAGATCCTAAATAATTACTAAAAATAAGTTCTTGGAATAACTATATGACCTAAGTGTACATTATAATCATTACCATATAATTTTTGTAATCTGGTAATATCTTCTAAACAAAAGTATACTTAGTAAAACCCAAAATGGGTCCACACAAGATTTACCATAGTTCAACACTTATTCACCATTAAAAATAGCTAGAGGATGTACACTTGTTCACAGCATAAACACACATTTACTAACTAATTACACTTATAAGTGAATTGGTTATATCAATCATATCCTAAAATTAAGACCATGAGGGATAGATAGGATCCTCATGGTTAAGCATAATTTTTTGCATCTAAGGCCTTAAGGGATAGAAAAAATCTTCATAACAGAATCTTCACATCAAATCAAGGATCGAGTAAGATAGGCATCCTCCTCTTGACCATAGATGCATCAAATCAAAGATTAGAGACTATATACTCTATGAAATAATGTATGTCCTAAGTTGGCATAATATACATTGCATAAACCAAAATAAGAGGCAATAAGAAAGTGGTGTCTTATATACAAAAACTTATGCCTCTAGTGCTTTCTCAGTCGAATTTGCTCTTATAAAAACATTAACCATGGAGAATGAGATTTAAAAGTCTCAATAACCAAAAATTAATATGTAATAATGTATGTGAATGCAACTAATCATGCGATTGTTAAGTGGGCATATCAAAACATTTAACCAAACAAAAAATTATTTGCATGACTAAACATTATACCCCTAATCATGCCATGCCCAGAACCAACAAACTTGACCAAAGATAAATTAGTCTAAGCTAAGTGCCACTCATTGGATACAATGAGTGCATATCACATGGTATAAGAACATAAATTCTCAACACACATGTATTTCAAACCCAACAAGTCATGCATATTTTAAACAACTGAATAAAAATATAACCAAATAATATTCATGCTTCCGAACAATAATATCTCAACATAATGCATATATAAAATTTTAACCTACTTGGCAATAATTCCAAAAAAATAAATATTCCAATCAAATTATAATTTTTCAAACAACAAATAACACATAACCAATCACACACACATACTCATCACGGCATATTAATAATGATTATCTTGTATCTTGGAGAACAAGTTTCCTTTTATAACTCTTTTTTCACCACTTTCTTTGTCAATACAATCCACAAAATTATTCCATATTACTATATAAAATTTTACATTGAAATTAATAAATAACTCTAATTTAAAGAGTTAAAAAGTTTTAGACCTAAGACCCATATTAACACTAATTCAAGGTTACTGCCTCATTTAAGTTTTCAAAATTCTTTTCTAGAATTCTAATACCCTAATAAACTATATTTAAGCACCAAATCACTCTTAATATCACATTTCATCCATCCATATTCCAAAAATTTGTCCAAAAATAAATTAAAATTTAAAAATTATCCTGAAACCTCAAATCACCATTCTAAAGCCTTTAAAATATCTATTCATACTCAAATAAATATTTAATAATTAGAAATTTATCCCAACATCTCAAATTCAATATAAACTTAACCATATAGATCTACAATCTAACTAAAAAAATTCTCAAATTTGACTTTCAAACTTAAAGAAATATTCTATAGTATTTATTATATCCTTAACAACCTTAACATATATTTTTAATTTATCATAACGTCAGATTAACTATCGTATAGAAAAATTCTAATTGAAAGATTTGCTCTACTCTAAAATACTCATATCATTAAAAAGTTATTATTATTTACGAATATTTATGAAATGAATTTTGTAAATAAATAATTTTTTTATGTTAATATAAAGAAAAAAGAAAATGAACACTTTTTGCATGTGGGAAGATGAAGCAATGTGAAAGGGGAGAATATAATATTAGAATAGAAGTATGGATCTCATAGATATAGTTAAAAAACACTAAAATTTTGAATTAATTATTTAAATTTATGGGCCATGACCATGAATTACAATTTTCACAATTACACAACATCTACTTTTTGCCTATTGTTGCGCATTTCTAGAGCTTTTATAGTTGAGGAGATCATTACTTTACCTATAGCCAAGTGACGTGGGACTTTTGTGGAACCAAAAATGGGTATATAAAATAATCCTTACATCCTTTTTTTTTGTACACACACACATTTATATATATATATATATATATTTTAAATCCTTAAATTATATCTTAACTAAGCTAATAAACATATCTTTTATGATCCTAAGCCTAAATTTAATTCATAATTAAATGCCTAAAACCTGTGACTAACTCCAAATAACCTCAAATACAATTTTTTTTATTTTAAACCTCAAACAATATAAATTCCAAATTTTGAATCTTTAATAAAAACCTAAATTTCATAATTTATTTATTATCTAAAATTAGGATATTACACTGCACAAGCCTTTTAAATTGATTCCATTTAAGTTGGTGGTTTCCAGAGTCGTTACAACCTTGTTGGAGAATAACGTACTAGTCAAAGTGGTTGTTGAGATGCCTCTCAGCAGTGAGGTGGATATCGGTGATTTTGAGCATTCAATTGACAGTGTTAGAGATGTTTGGGCTGAATCTTTGGATCTTGAGAACAAATTTGCAACATTTGGAGAACTTAAGGAGATGAAGTAGTGACATGCATAAGTTGAGGTAGTATAAGTGATAAGTTAATATTTTACATAAATTAATATATATTTTTTGCTCTTTTATTTGCTCATTAAGAAATGAATTGATAGAAATATGGATATAATACCTTAGTGATTTTTAGCTATTTTCAAGAAAAAGGAGTAAGCATAACATATAAAAAGCCAAACATGTGAAGTACTAGCTCAAAGCCTAAGGGACAGGCCCAAAAAGAGTTGTTTGCTCACAGACAAGTGAAGAAGAAATATTCTCCATGCATAGACATAATTGAGCATGAAGAAATCATCTCCTAAATGTATGTCCATGTGTGGATATTGCATGAAGAACATATAACCACGTGCAGACATGGTGATGAACAACGATCACCCACGCAAGAGCTCATGGAAAAGACTCCTTTGTTGCTTGACAATGCATGATCATGAAGAAGAAGGATATAATTATGCATGGATGTGAAGAAAAACACATTGCAGAATTTAATTAAAATTCAAAATTAAATAATATCTTATCAAATCAGATGAGAAATTAAAGGCCAAAAGGTGTGAACAAGTTATAAATAAAGCCCTTGATGACATTAAAGAATCAAAGTTTACATCTGAAATAGAGAAGGCAATTCTGGAGTATTAACCAAGGGGTTGAAGGCTAGATTAGAGTTTGGAGAGTTATTGTGGAGCTTCAATAAAGAATTTCTTTGAATTCTCTTCTGTTTTTCTACTATGCTTTTGATCATTTATGTTGTTTTTGAATTATTTTGCATATTTAGAGCCTTGAGTGGCTATTTTTCTTTTATCCTTAGGGATTCTATAAACCTTCACGCTTTGTAGGTAGATTTCTTTTTGGTTATTGATTTTTAATGAATACTTTAATACTTAATATAATTTATTTCATTCTCATGCTAATGGTGGCCAAGTTTAGTGTGTGTTTGGATCTTGAATTCACCTTTGACAAAAGGGAATTTTAAATAGATTGTTTATTAGGTAACCTAGAATTGAATTTAATCTAATTTGCCCTTAAGATACACATTTACTTAAGAGCCTAAGATAATATTTTAAGGTTTATGCATAATTAGATCAAGATTTGCTTGAGACATCATAATAAAGTTAGATCATAGGTTTTGTAATCGATGGATACATAATCTAATTTATATCCTTAATTTTAAAGTTAATTTCAAACACGATAATTAAAAGAAATTGAATTGCAAATTATAAAAAGGGATTAAAATTCCTAGGTGTTCCTTAATTGTTAATCTGAACTTGGATTTATTCTTTGGCTTTAATTTTTTTATTTGATTAAAAACTTCAACTTTGATTGGATAAAATAAATGAAATAAAAATAACTTCATTTGTGCCAATTCCCTTTAATTAGTTCCTTGTGAGATGGCCTTAATTTGCTATACCATGTTAAATATGTACACTTACAGTATGTTTAAAATTTTATACACATCAATAAGTTTCTCGGTTCAAGTCTGAGCTTGCATTCGATAGTGCCTTAACATGCTGGAGTTTGATGTGCAAGAATTAAAAAAAAATATAGAGTAGATCAAAACTATTATTGCTATTTCTTTACACAGTATTATCTAATTACACCATTGCCTTCTCATACTAAAAAATTCTAAGGCTATGGGGAATACTTCACTATGTCATTGACATGCTCTTTCCTTAAAACTTAGAAATAATAATTAGCATGTCTTAGAAGGATTGGGGAAGATTGTGTAGAAATGAGGCTTTAGAATCATTGAAAAGGCTTTCTTGTTAGAAGTGCTATATCTAGCGATCCTACCTAGCCTCTCATGTTATATTCACCTTGACATTACTATAAACACACCACACATAACACAGTATCATGGAAATCAGGATTAGACGAATCACCAACTTAGATTATCATGGTAGAAAAAGGGTTAAACTTGAATCATATTTAAAATGCATTTCAAAAAGTTTAGGATCATAAGAAATCCTTTTTAAAATGTTTTTGAGCTTAAACCTTAGTTGAATTATTAGAGTATTTAAAATAATAGTAAGCATGAAAGTCAGGCAAGATAAGATAGCAAGTCAAATTAGGGTCAAAGAGTCAAAACAACAATTTTGGGACAATACACCATGGCATAATGCACTTACGTTGAGACATATAACACAACAAGCATACTTCAGCATTTTGGGCAATATGCTACAGCGTATACATTTTACGTTGTGGTGTAAAATGCAAAATTCATGACAACAACATGCAATCATTATAGATTTTTTTTTAAGAAGAAAAAATGCACCTTTAGAATTATGAATGTTTGTGTGCAGACAAGCTCAACAAAACCACAATCGTGCATGGATGAGTGTGCAATGAGGTAGAGTCCTTTTCCTTCCTTTCTAGCATGTGCGGATAGGAATGCATTATGCAAAATTATGCACGGATGAGAGAAAAATAAGCAAGAAAAAAATACAATTTAAATATTTTAAATTAGATATCATCATATCTAATGAGATAAGTTGTGATTTGAACGTAATTTAAGCCTATGAGTGGCTAAATTTATTATAAATAAACCTCTCAAAACACATCCAATCTCATATCTAACAGTTAGGAGGCATATTGTGGAGTCTAGAGGAGTCTTTTGAGCGGAAGCTTTCTCTCTTCTTTTCTTCTTTAGTTTCTTTTTATATCTTTTATTTGGAATTGTAGTTTTAAATCCATAAGTTTTTGCTAAATTTCCAATTAAGGTAGGAAGTGACGTGGCTAGGATGGATTTTATTCTTTATTTGATTTTAATTATTTTTCCCATTAAACATTGAATTTTGTCTATGAAATTTATGTTTGCTTTTATATTTATCTCTCTCGTTTTAATTACTTTTTCTATATGTGCCCAGTTTATAATTTGCTTTTAGGTAGTTTTATGAAATGGGTTAAGGGGAAAAAATGTCTTGAAAGTTTTCTAAAAGGAGCTATGGGTATCTCTACCTTTTAGAAGGAGCAATGTCATCCTTTCCTAACCTTTGACTAATATTTGACTAGCATAATTTTTTTAACCAATAAAAATGATACAGTTGTCACCCTTTCCTTATCTATGGCTATACATTTTAGGTTAAGTGAAAGTTGGCTCATCAAATTCATTAAAGAAGTCAATCGCTCTATTTATTTATTTATAACAATAGTTTAATTCATAATAAATCATCATTATCCACTAATACATGAAAAAATAATAGATAAGCCAAGATTAGGAAGGAAGGGACAAAGAGGATAGCATCTTAATCAGAATCCTAAGATTTTCAAACAAAACATTCTATTTTCAATCATTATTTTTTTCTCTAAAATGCCATTTTCAATCATTGTCACGTGATACAAGTACTCTTGTTGTGTAATTTGAAAGTGTATCGAGATAAACACAACACTTTATCCTATAAAACTTCTATCACCATGAATCAGAATCCCTTGCTTTTGTCTAAATCATTTGAGAGGTATCATTGTACTCTTTCTTTTTCTAGAACCACTATATTCATTTCTTCTAAGTTACTTTGTAATACTCTATTTAAATATCAGAGGGATTGGCTTATGAATGTTTAATCTTGCTCTATTCCTAAAACATTTAATCTAAGTTCTCAAAACATTTAATCTTGCTCTGTGTGCCATAATGATCATGATGTTTTTAACACTGAGATTAGCAGCTTGTTTGAACATCTCTTTCATGCTTGGGATTAGGGTTTCTCTTCCTTTAAGCCAAACCTATTTACTAATGTTTGCTAGTAATGTATATGCATTTAGACACAATTAAAGTATAATTAAATTAATTAATTAATTAATTTAATTTATTAATTAGAATTTTACAATTTAATTTGACAATTAATGTGTCTAAGTTTTGACACATAGATATAGACAATAAATGTTTTTGTGATAATGCTAGGTCATTACCCGTAAGTAGCGCACTACATGGCTAGAGTGCAGTGACATGTGAGGTAGAACTACTGCTTTAGCACTTGAGTGTAGTGTTAAATAAGTAAGAGCTACCAAATTATTTCAGATAAGAGTAATTAAAGAAGTTAATCCAAGTAAGTAAGATTAGATTTGGTACTTGAAATGTTGGAACCTTGAATTGTAGATCTATAGAGGTGGTAGGAGTTATGATTCATAGAAAAATTAATATCTTGTGCTTACAAGAAACTAAATGGCTTAGTGAAAAGCTAAAGATATTCAAGATCTCAAACTTTAGTATACAGGGAAAGTAAGGGACATAATTAGTGCTGATAAGGAGTGGAAGAAGAATATGGTATAAGTTAACAGAATTAGGGACATAATTATTTTCTTAAAAATGATCATTAGATGTGAGACTGTCAATATTATTAATGCTTATGCATCTTAAGCTAGGCCAGAAGCTTGTCTCTTAAAGAATTGTTTTAGAAAGGCTTGAAGTGGTTGATTCAATGCATACCATAAAGTGAAATATCTTTATTAAAAGAAACTTTAATGGCCATGTTGGGAGGGAGGTAGGTCATTTTGCAAGGTTACATGGTAGTTTTGGTTTTAGAAAGCTACACTGTAAGGTCTTCCTTACTATTGTTCAATTAACTTCAAAGTTTAGGTAATCAAAGGATTAACTCAAATAAGATTATCAAGTTTGTAAAATTTACTAAAATATGATCCTAAGTTTTCAAAGTTTTCTAATATGACAAAACATCTTTATGAGTATAAACTAGAGTGTAAATAGTATACAAAGGCATGAGAATTCAAAAAGAGTCAAGGCATTTATATAAAATATTTCATGCCACACTTGCATTAAATATTTTCACACTTCAATTATAACCCATAAAATAATAAATTAATTAATACAAAAAAGCACAATAAAGAATTCACTTGATTATCTCAAACCTTTGAGAGATCAAAAGTTTATCTCTCAAATATACACTGTCTTTCCATGAAGCTTGAATAGTATCAAATATGATTACTTTACATTTAATCACAATATTAATCATCAATATCCCTTTTTGGATAATTTTCAATATTTAGTTCAATACTTCAAGACTTCAACATCCAATCTCCTTATATACAAAGGTACCTATAATGTTTATTAGTTTCATCTAACTCTCATTGAACCTATTGAACTCCCAACTAGTCATTCATGACTTCATATTGCTCCAACTACCTCATTAATGGTGGAATTTCAGGTATTGATGATTCCCTAACCACCAAGACTCACAATGCCATAAATTCTATGTTTTAATAACCTTAACAATTTCCATTAACTTTATCTAAGTCAATAGGTTCGGACCCTTAGCCTATATGGACTCTTTTCTAACAAAAACTAACTTCTATATTCAAGAAACGTGAATGAGGAGGGAAGATAAACACTTATGGAATTTACCTCTGTGTTTAAAAACTCCAAATGCCTCCTAAGAGGTGACCTAATGTTACCCTATTAGAGCTTCTCACTCTTATTTTTTTAGATTCATGAATGTGCGTTGTGGCCTATGATGCATGTTCTGCAGTATGTGATATAGAGAGGGGACTCTTTCCTTCTTGTGACTCATGTGCCACGGCATATGGCATAGGGCCATTTCTCTTTATTTTTCTTACTTTTTGACATCTGAGTGGCTCAACTTTACTCTGAATTCAATCTCAAGGCTAAAACAACAACTTATAACATCTATTAGCTCTTTGTAATCACACATCGCATACATTTACTTAATGAATCTCATTTACTCAACTAATTAAGGGTTAAATGCTCTAGGATGTTACATAAACAATGAAAGATAATCTATTATTAATTTCTCTTTGGCATATGATTTCAAGACTACTAACACTTGTTTCAAGAAGAGGGATGAACTGCCATCACTTATAAAAGTAGAGCCTTAAGGTTAAAAAGTGATTTCCTTTTGGTAAGGCTTGTAAGATGATTCCTTAAGATGCCATAATGACACAACACAGGATCCTTATCCTTGATGAGCTTATTATAAGTAACAATCACAAGCAACGACAAGTGTTAACTTCGAGGATTAGGTGGTGGCAATTCAAAGGTGAGAAGTGGGAAATTTTCAAGAGAAATATTTTGACTGAAGGAATTTAGGAGTCCTAGGGAAGTGCTAACATCTTATAAGAGGATATGACTAAAAAGGTAAGGAAAGTTGCTAAAGAAATTTTAAGAGAATTAAAAGGTTTTAGTACAATAGATAAGGAATCTCAATGGTGGATTGATAGTGTACAATAAAAAGTCAAACATAAAAAAGAGTATTTTAAAGCCATCCATTTGTGCAATAATGATGAAAATTGGGAAAGGTATTATATAGCTAAGAAGAAAACTAAGAAAGCTATGGATGAAGGTCGTTCTAAAGCATTTAAAGAGTTTTACAATGGTCTTAGGACAAAGGATGGAGATCAAAAAATTTATGAGATTGCTAAGAGTAGGGAAAGAAAATGAAGAGGTCTAGAACAAATAAGTTACATAAAGATGAAGAGGTAAGAGTTGTAATGTCTACCTTGACAATATTAGAACATAACACACAACATTATCATGATAATTAAAATTAAAAAAATCCTTATATTAGGTCATCACAATAGATAAGGATTTAAATTCAAAAGTGATAAAATGTAGGATCAAGAGAAGACCCTTTTTAGGAAGTGTTTAAGCTCAAACAATAGTTTAAAATACACAGAAAAGAGATATGGAAGCATGGTAAGACAAAACATCACCATCATACATCAAATGAGGCAAAGTGGATAAGGTCTAATATGTTTCATCTGCTATGGCACCGCGGCGGATGGCACAAAGGGGGAAGCCCCTTGTTGTGACTTGTGCTGCGGTGAACCCTTATTGTCATGATGGTAATGTGCTATCTTGATAGCATTACAGGACTAACTTTTGAAGTGTGCAGTTACACCATCCAACATAGCTAATTAAGCTATCTAACTATTAGCACTGTTTTACAACAAGATACCTCACTATTTATAAATTGGATACCCAAGTGTAAGAAGACATTTTTTCATTTCAAAACATTCCCAAAATTGTCCAATACCTCAAACCAAGTGCCAATTGAATATGAACTATTTAACCAACTCTCATAGACCATAATGCACCTAATAAAGTAGTTGTAACCACACAAATACATTCCAAACATAATTCAACCATCAAAATCCTAAATTAACATCCATCACGGGGTAAGAACATAATTTAACATAACTAATTTTGTGGCCATCCATAATCATACAATTGACATATTAATGATATACTTGTATTAACATTTTGGCCTCTTACAACAATTTCCATCACAGTTATAGTATCCTAGATTGAAATATACCAAAACATTACAAATCTTATGCAAGTAACCCCCCAAAAAATGATGCATGTCCTAAGTTGGCATGACATATATCTATAATTACAAGAAAACCAAACAAACAAAGCTATACAATTAATAGCTCCTCTAATTCTTAGTAGTGTCATCCTTTCCTTTATCCCTATCAAAGCCTTCATTTATAAAATATAATCATAGGAGGTGAGAACAATGTTTTAATAACTAAATAATATAATGTATCTACAAGTATGCTAAAATAGTACATGAACATGTGAAGTGACAAGTAAAATAAGTTGCTCAAATACACATCTAACAGATAAATATATTTACATCTAGAATAATGTATCATCAACACTTCATCTTATATCCTCCTTATTTCTTTCGAATAAATTTATGGGCTAATAATTTAATAAGACTAAATTCATGTGACTAGAAGGCGACCTGACCAAAGGTGCCTTCACCTACTTTTGGATGATAGATTCCCCCCTTTTCGATCATCCAATGTGTCATATACCCAATTTATCAAAACCATAGTATTAAGACTTTTAAACAAATATAATTGAGCACTAGTGTCATATACCCAATGTGTCATATGTACTCTACTACATATAAGGTTTCAAACACTAAATAACATTTACCAATGTAGAAATGCTAATTCAAAATCATAGAATAAATATATATATTTTCACAACACATAACTATCTAAACACACAAGTAAAAGGATTAGATTATTAAGTTACTTCAACCCTTTTAGCACAAAAGGGTTACTATGGCAATTTACTAATTCCCTTATCTTCTTCTAGCTCAAAAAGGTCTGATTGATATTTAATCATGTAGATTAAACACTAGTTATCAATTTACAACTCTAATAAACGCCCTTCTCACCTCAATCTGGGTACCTATATTACCTAAATTTCATCTTTATCATAATCAACCCATCTAATGCATTTTATTATTCCTATCAAGCACCTATTAGACCTAGACAACATATAATCACAACCCATGTTGTT
The DNA here is from genome assembly GCF_029017545.1 of Prosopis cineraria. Taxonomy (NCBI): domain Eukaryota; kingdom Viridiplantae; phylum Streptophyta; class Magnoliopsida; order Fabales; family Fabaceae; genus Prosopis; species Prosopis cineraria. The sequence goes on from NW_026555336.1 coordinate 37,388, forward strand.
CCCAAAACTCTAATTTAGACTTAGGGTTCATCTAAACTAAAGCTAAAAATTCCAACTTATTACAAAATCATCAAACTTAGGTGTAGAAGCTTAAACTAACTCCCTATAAACTCAAAGAACACAATAGGTTCTGTTATAACCTAAGGGAGGATGAATTTATCATCCAACCATAACCAAAACTCTTAAAATTTTGTATAGAGAGGAAGGAGAGTAGATATGAAACTTACCCAAGTTTTAAATTAGTGTAGATTGCCTTCCAAGTGACTAAAGAGTGAAGCCATAGCAGCTAAATGCTCCCTCTCCATCCCCTTTTATATTTTTCTTCCTCTTTCTTTTATTTCTTAGGTTGGCTTATGACAGATTTATCAAAAATCTGCCCCACTTGTCATGGCATGTTGTGCTTAATCATAGTAGATGGCACAACAAGGCTAGCCTAAATTTTTGACCTTACACATAGGTGTGGTTAATTTGATCTCTATCTTAGTCCACCTCTAAGATTGTCCAAAGGTCCAATAAACCCATTAGTGGTCCAGAACACTATTAATTCAATAATTACTCAAATTTAACCATTTTGCCCTTGTTAACACTTTAAATTCAAATTTGAGGATGTTACAAGACTTTTAGTCAAGGATAGGAGACCTAGTTTTCCAAACTTTTCAATGATCAAGGGATTCATCTAGTAATTTAGAGGATTTAGTAATTCGTGAAGGAGAATAAAATTTTTCATTCTATCAATTATATCCCTATTGAAGTGTGAAAATGTTTTGGTGAAGTAGAGGTGTAATAGCTAACTAAGTTATTTAATGAGATCTTATCATCTAAAAAAATGCATGACAATTAAAGGAGAAGTACTTTAGTTCTTATTTACAAAAATAAAGGGGATATTCAAAATTGTGCTGGCTACAGAGGGAGTAAACTTATAAATCATACAATGAAATTATGAAAAAGAGTGATTAAGTATAGGTTGGGATTGGATATTAGTATTTTAAGAATCAATTTGACTTCATGCTAGGTAGGGTGACTACAAAAGCAATTTATCTACTGAGAAAATTAATGGAAAACATTGATACAAAGGTAAAGATTTACACATGGTTTTTATTGATTTCAAAAAAGCTTATGACTGTATACCAAGAGAAGTACTTTAGAAAGTTTTGGTAAAGAAAAAAGTCTGAGTTGCCTATACTAGAGCTATACAAGATATGTATGAGGGGGCAATAATTAGTATAAGAATGTTTAATAGTGAAACAAAGGACTTTCCTATAAGGAGTGGACTATATCAAAAATCATATTTGAGTCCTTATTTGTTTAACACTAGAAAAAAAAAATGCTTTTTACAATGGTTAATAATCTCTTTTTACATTAGTTAAACAAGAGATGTTGTTATAAAGGGCATAGAAAGTCAAGGACTTAACTAATATAGAAAGTTATTTTTCCACATCTGATCTATGATCGATGTAGAAAGTACATCAAAAAAAATTAAAAAAATAGTAGGTATTTTTTTACATTGGTTAGACACCTTAATTTACATCAGTTATGGCCATAACCGATGTAAGTGTTTACATTAATTAAGGTCATAACAGATGTAAAAAGTATTTTTTGTTAATATTTAATCTATTTTAAAATTATCAATCCTTATACATAAAAATTACCACAATCATACAACAAAATTCATTTACAACAATCAAAATTCTAAACACAAATCACAATGTCGTTTAATTATCCAAAACTAACAACTACTTAATATAATTCATATAAAATTATCCAAAACTTGTCTAAAAAGTATCAACACTATCAAGACTACTAAAATTGCAATAATCAAAATTTCACAATCAACTATCAACACTATTTAAAAAAGTATCCAAAACTTGTCTAAAAACTAAAAATCTTATTAAATTGTGTAAAACTATCTACAAAACTTAAACTCTCCACAAAATGAGTTTCCCAATGTATGTAGATGTCTTTAATTTCATCTTCAGAAAATGGATATATGTTATCGAACATGTAAAATATAATTTACAAAGAAAGGATTATCAACTAATCTTAAATAAAATGATAAAATAAAACTTTCAAAAATACATTTACCTCTACTGTAAATTTAGTCATGCCCAGTGTAATGATGTTGAGCATATATCTGATCACATATAGGCCGCACAAGTTTATCTTTACTTGTTGTCTATAGCCCTGTATAGGAACAAATAATAAGAAATTAGTAAAAAATTTAGTAATTGAACATGTTCATAAAGTGCAGAGTCACTTACCTTTGGCTCGATCCACTTAGGATCTTTGAGCTCATGTCTGTATTTTTTGAAGACCATATTTTGATCTTTCTTTTTCATTATCCTGTCATCAAAATCACCAAATTAGTAACTAGTATATTAAAAATTAAATTGAATATTTTCGCACAAGCATACTTATGAATCTATTGTTTCTTCATTTCCTTCATAACTTTGTAATGGAGGGATCATAAGAAGACGCTAATGTCACTCTTCATTGAAAAAGCAAAGCAACTGCTAGTAGTCCCTACAAAAATATGATATGAGTTAGAATAGATCCACATTAGCAAAACTATTAATTGCAAATTGATCCTTACAACTGCATGTATGGAGCCATGAAAATGTCCTTTTTGAGTTCACATAATCTCTGCTAAAGGTACTGGGCCCTTAACTCTAGAGTATTCTATTTCTTTATCATGTGATGTGAGCAAAGGAATCTAAACTTACCACCTTTACCCAATGTAATACATAAATAATGGAGATACCTACAATAATGTAATCATGTTAGCTTACCAAACTTGATAATTAAATTAATTATATAAATAAAAACATACTTATATCATAAATACCATAATGTTTGGTGTAGTTTGCTGATTTCTCGATTAGAAGCCAAAGCAAATCTTCCTATTCAATTGTCACTATCATGTTATTCTTACCCACAACCTCTGGATCCGTTGTTAAAACTTTATGTCAATATGATTTATCATATGCCATTAGGATCATTCATTGGAGTGAAGTTAAGGAGGGTTCTAGATGTTTTCGCTAAGCAAGTTTTAGGAGATTCGACGAGGGAGCCTATTAATAAAAAGGTAAGAAATAATTAATAAAAAAACACATGTTAAGAAAGAAATAAGTAATAAAATGCAAGAAATTCTATCCCTTAGCTTGAATTGTATTCACAAGTCCCTTGGGCTATAAGATGAAACTGCCAATAGCTTTAATCACAGCCTTCACCTTATTAGTCAAGAATAGGATTAACACTTCTAGCATTTTTAGATCTTCAACCACCACTTGTAATTGATCATCTTAAATTTTCTTGTGATAGATGATTGACACTAAGTTATGAACACTGTTAAGAGTGACCAAGCATTTATCAAGGTCTTTTAGAAATATCTTGCACAATTCACCAATATTTTCACCTAAAGAACCTTCTGAAAAATACTCAAGAATGTTACTCCCTTTCATGGTATGAAATTTAAGAGACATATAAATTGCTTAAATAGTTATCTCCTGTCATAAGGTCATCATACTCATCATCTCCTTTTTCATTTTTAAAAGTCATACTTCCCCAACAGCTTTAAATAAAGCTTCAATCTCTTCCTTAGTTTGCTTCCTCAAATTGGATATCATTATATCAAGCTCCTCTCTAGTCACTACATCTCTTGATGAGCTAATGCATGCAGGTGCTTTAAAGTAGTCTTTGATGCACATACCTTATCTAACACCCCTCCCATGGCTTGAATGCTCTGGTTTGCTTGTAACAACCACCAATATATCATTTCCACCTTCTAAAGTAATGCTTCCTTAGGCTTGTTTCTCCTTAAGAGTATTCTGTAACATAAAACTAAGGGTAAAGGGGTAAAAATACCCACAAAGTAGTCAGTCAGGGGCACTTAGTAGCCTAAAGTGAGAAAAAGGTGTAAATATCCATAATATTACATTGTTGGTGCAAAAGTAACCAAATCATTAACTTTACCCTAATGCTATTAGTTTTCAGTGTTAAATGTTGACCATGCATGGTACATGTTAGTCTTTCCTGATATGAACTAAAAAGGGGCAACAATACCACAAAGTCATTGATCAGGAGCATCCAATAGCCTTAAATGTTGATCGTTTAGTTTACACCTAAGCTTTTAGGATAACCAATTAACCTTTATAGAATTTTACTTAGAAATATTTTTTTTACTGACACCAAATGTTGCCTATTTTTTCACTAGTGTAGACAAAAAGCATTCCTAGGTTATGAGTACCTATAATGTTATTTTTATTAGGTGTAATAGTAACCAATATGTCAAAATTCATGCAAATGGTTTCTTTCTATTGTCATGTATCCTACTTCCTTCCTCCCTTCTTCTCCATTCATTTTTCTTGTTTGCAAAACCTGAGATTCAACATAGTAAGATATGTTATACACAATTGAAGATGAAGACTAAGCATACCTCCTACGTCACCCTACCTTGATAACATTGCTATAACTTTAAGCAATTTCATTTATGATAGATTTAAAATTTTCAAATGGTTTTCGCCATTGCTACAAAAAAGTGAGCAATTTAATTTGATGTTTGGTCAAAATGACATTTTCTCACATAATATTCATACGATGACTGATTAACCTCCATCAAATTTCACTTGGAAATATTTTTTGTCCACATTAGCAAAAAAATAATCAACTTCTACTTAAATATCAGCTAAACGATCAACATTTAAGGGATTTGATGGATTGGTTACTTTTGTATTAACTCTAATAACATTATGGGTATTTTTTCCCTTTTTATCACTTTAGGCTACTGAATGCTCTTGGCCAATGACTTTGTGAGTATTTTGCCCCTTTTTTAGTTCACGTCAGCAAAGACTGACATATGACATGCACAGTCAATATTTAAAACTGAAAACTAACGAAATTAGGGTAAAGTTAATAGTTTAATTACTTTTGCACTCATTCATGTAATGTTATGGGTATTATCTCCTTTCCCTCACTTTAGGCTATTGAGTGCCCCTAATTGACTATTTTGTGGGTATTTTTATCCTTTTACTCTTAAAAAATCATAATTAATATATACAATTGCATAGGAATTTAAAGGGATAAGAAATAATATTTCTTAGCAATCTTACATGCTGTCTCACTTGTATGACCTCCTTTCTTGTATTAGTGTCCATATCTCCATTTGTCTTTTCGAGATATAAGTGATGATGGAGAAAGAAATACAAAAGGATTAGACTTAGCTTCTTTTTCTTTCTTCTTCTACTTTTTTACCACTAAGATACAATTCTCTCTAACACAACCCCCATGAGACAAGGTGTGAGGGTATTGATTCCTTCGAGTAATTTCTTGCCCTTTAGCTCATTTTTCCTATCAATAAATTGAATTTTAGATTTTATGTTTAAAGTAAATCAAAACAAAGCTTAAATCAATTAAAAATCAACTAACCAATGCATTTTTAGAAGTCTAAATCCATGAATTCTTTTCAAGTATCTTTATCTAGAAACCAATATGTCTTGAGAGGATTGGGAGGAGCCTGACCTTCTTTACTGATGACATAGACATATTTCCTAGCAAGAGCAGTCTTGAAATTTCTCCAATGCCTTCTACAATATTGATTAATCAACTTATGTTGACATGTTGAATCAGAAGGGACTTCATAAGTAAGCTGCAACTAAAACAATATAATAGTTAGCAATTTAATGATAATATATCAATAAAGAAATTTATTGACTTATAATAATTTACCTAAATACTTTCCCAAATTTGGTCCTTCACACGTTTTGACACATCAAGCCAGTTATAAAACAAGATAGTGGCCTTGGTACATGATAAGAGGCTAAAATAACTATGAAACTTAGCCTTGTGTTCCCTAATTGGATTCTATCTTCCGTTAAACTGGATAGGTAATCTACGCCCAGTGCTCCTACTTAAAGTCAAACTGCTTAGTTGTGTGCCACATTTACCCCTCCTTATTAACTAGCTCTAACTCAGCTCCTCATTAGGGGTGCTCTCTGTAACCTCTCCAACTATCCACTTGATATTAGGAAAGGTTAACACAATCACCATAACTAATTAATAAGAGTAGATATGTCTTAAAAGTTTTGGGATCCTAAGACCCATTTTAAAACCATTCAAAATCATTCTCATATAAGTAATGCACAACGAAGGCTTTTCCTGCATTCATAACCTTTAATGCATGAATCAAAATCAAACAAATAACTTTAGTAAGGAGACCATGTGCCATGACATTTGCCACATATACTGCAGCATATGGTATAAAGCCACGAGCTCCTATTCTGTGTCATGAGTCATGGCATGTGTTGTTATGTGCCACAATGTACATGACAGATTCTTACTATCATATGACAGGTCACAAATGTAAAATTTTAGCATGCGCTGTTTTTACATACGATGTCTGATCAGAGTGATTCAAGTACCCACACAAAACTTATTTGATAAGCTATCTAATGAGATAAGTTTGGACAAGATCCAACGGTCCAATCTCAATTCAAAAACTAGGATACAAGAAGTTACTTTTCTTAAAATTCCAATCACCCAAAGCATTAATTTGTCTCTTTAGACTATTTTAGGCCTAGAACCAAGTCTAAAAGGATTAATTACACTTGATTGACCAATAATATCATTATATAAACACATACACACATATTTGACTATTAAATTGCCTATTTTATACAAAAGGGCCTCTATTTCATATAGTCACAACTAAATACACTAGTGGCCAATTTCTTACACATTCATCACATAATCACTACTTACATATTCATAATCAAATCTGAAGCCATTATCACATAATTTACCATATGTAGAACATTTTCACACACATTGGGTTGAGATTCCTAAGTACCACACATCATGCCAAAACATGCTTATGCATCCTACGGTGACTTAAATCGTTATAAATTTACAAGTACAAATTCTTTACACAAGCTATTTAGTCTCACGATAGTAGTATTACTATGCTAATCCTGAATCTTTTCCTTTGCCTAACTCACTATTTGAACTTGTGAAATGTAACCACGAGGTGAGATAATATTTAAGTAACAAAGTAACTCAATACTATAAATTATCACACATAATTGTAAATAAGTAAAGCATCACTACAAATAGATACTGTGAAATAACATATATTTCTTTTCATAAAACCATTTTCATATCAAAGTCATCACCACTAGCATGATCCTCTACCATTCGAATCTCTGTATCACTCTAATTGAAACAATAGGCTCATTTAAGCCAATCACATATTTACTTGAGGACACCTTCAAAGGTATAATCACCCAACCAAAGATATTTTATCCTACTTTCAGACTATAGTTTTCCTTATCACACATGATCGGGTTGTCGTTACTCTAACACCATATCACACAGATGCTAAGGAGTGCAAAAATCTCTAACATTATACCCCACATAGTCACTAGGAGATAATCTACAATACCACACTTCATTAGGCACTAAGGAGATGGAATCGTCCAACATCGCACCTCGTCGGGCACTAAAGAGAATATATGTCACATAGACTTTTTACTACTTCTCCCCACGGGTAAACTCCTATCCCTTATTATAATCATGCTCACATACAAACCACTTGTTTGTATTCACTTTCACATGTAAATGCTTATTACATATATTTTCTTAAAACCATTGTATAAAACACCAATTTCATAAGCATGCACAACTTGAAAACAAATGCAAGTAATAATATAATTACTCACAAATAATTAGGCTAGATAATCAAATAAAGTAAGTTATTTAGTTACCTCAACCTTTCTGTCACAATAAAGGTTACTTGTGGATTTCTTACTCGCTTATTGCCATCATACACATTCTCTTCCTCTAAGTACACACACATAATGTCAAACTACACACAATTTAGTATTATCAGCCAATTAAACAATTTGACCACAAGTACTAATTATCACTAAAAATCACATTTAATTACTCATTTCCTTTTACTTGACCAATTTAGGTCTCATGCCCTTTAATTAACTTCTTTGCACTTTTACAACTCTCAAAATAAATCACACTAATTTCTCACCCTTTTTTATCACTAATTTAAGGCTTATTTATGCTTATAGCTTTAAAGCTTTATCACTAACATCTAGACTAGTCACACAACCTTATTTTGATTTTTCAGAATGTTTTTATTAGTAAAAGGTAAAAAATAAACGTCTTACAACTTTCTAATTCAATTTCTCTATTACTTAAACTAAGAAAAATTAAGGTGGAATTAGAGCTAAAGGCAGTACAAAACTTATCTAGCAAGTTATTGGTCGATAATATCTCCTAAGGCTTTAGAAATCCAAGCCCTAGTAGAGGTATCCTCTTTTTCCTCTCCTTGATGCTCCTTTCCTTCTCTCCCTCTCTACTTCTAGGAGCTGATCATATCATTAAAAGCAATTTTTTATGCCACGCTTTATTTTAAGACACGATTCTTCTACATACATGCTTTGTTTCGAGACACGATCCTTCTACTCAAATCTTCTCATTCAACATCCTAAGAATCAAAACATAAACTTATCATCTAAAATTCTAGTCGCACATTAATTTACTCTTAATTAGAAATTTAGTTTTAAAATTAAAAAAATCAAGATGTTACAATTCTTCCCTCTTTTTAAGAATTTTGTCCCCAGAATTTAAATATCACTTAGATGCATACCTTATAAAAACAGATGTAAATATTAATATCTTATTTTATCTTCTGTCTCTCGGCTAGCATCATCAAGAACCATACCTTGCCAAAATACCTTTACCAAGTGAATAGTCTTATTTCTTAACTGTTTGTCTTTCACATCTATTATTCGCTCCAGCTTAGCCTCATATGTCAAATTCTTTAGGAGCTCAATCTCTTTTAGTTTTATGACATGAGAGGGGTTTGAATAGTACTTTTTAAGTTGTGACACATAGAGAACATCACATACAATTGTCACGGTAATGCAATCCTATAGGCAACTAGTCTAATTCTTTTTAGAATTTCAAATGGACCGATAAATCTAGGAGTCAATTTCTTAGCTTTAATAAACCTCCCAATTCTCGTCACAAGTCTAACCCTCAGAAATACAAGATCACCCACCAAGAATTCTAACAACCATCTATGCCTATCTGTGTGACTCTTCTATCTACTTTAGGCCATTAAAAATTTCTTCTTTATTATCTCAATTTTTTAAGTCATCTGATCCATGACATCTTATCTCAATATGCTCCTATCGTTCAACTCTGTTCAGTATAAAGGCAATGTATACTTTCTTCCATACAATGCCTCATATGGTGCCATTTAAATACTGGAGTGGTAATTGTTGTTAAAAGCAAATTCAACTAAAGGAAGATGGCTATACCAACTACCTTTCAACTTCAATACACAAGTTCTCAACATATCTTCCAAAGTCTATATAGTTTACTCAATCTGACCATTAATCTGAGGATAATAAGCTATACTAAATCTCAATTCAGTACCTATAGCTCGATGTAAAGCTCCCTAGAATTTAGATGTTAATCTTAGATCACAATAATAGACTATATCTCTTGGCACCTTGTGAAGCCTCACAACTTCTTTGATATAAATCTTTGCTAACTTTTCTAGACAATCGTTGATTTGAATAGCCAGAAAATGAGCTATCTTTGTGAGTTAATCAATAATTACCCAGATGGCATCATATCCTGCCTAAGTCCTTAGCAACCTCGATATGAAATCCATCGAGATATTATCCCATTTCTACTTAAGAGTTTCCAATGGTTGCAACATTCTCGCTAGCTTCTGATGATCTATTTTAACCTTTTGATATGTCAAGCATCAAGCTACAAATTCTGTCACCTTTCTCTTCATACTCACATACCACCAATAGTGCTTAATATCCTAATACATTTTCATAGTTCTTAGATGAATAGTATATTTACTACATTAAGCTTTGTTCATAATCACTTTTCTCATAATAAATTCTATGCTGATATACTACAAATCTGTCATCATTAAAATTAAAATCGTTAGTTAGATTCGACTCAACTTCTTCTCGAATCCTAAAAAGACATTCATCTTCTAGTTGTGCCATTCTCAACTCCCTTAAAAAATCATTGCTAATCATGGTAGAATGGTCACCAACTAATGCTTTCAATGGTGTGTCTTACTGTGAATCCAGAAAAGATTCCATTAATCTATACTCTTGTATCATTAGACTTACCACATGTAAAATCTTCTTATTTAATGCCTCAACAACCATATTCACTTTACTTAGATGGTACTTTAGCTCAAAATCATAGTCCTTTAGAAGCTCCATCTATCTTCTCTACCTCATGTTTAGCTCCTTCTGATCTACTGAGTATTTCAAACTCTTATGGTCACTATACATACTAAACACTACTCTATACGAATAGTGATGCCAAATTTTTAAAGGAACATTACTACTTTAAGCTCTAAATCATAAGTTGGATAGTTCTCTTCATACAATCTCAATTCTTGAGAAGCATATGCCACCACCCTCTCATCTTGTATCAAAACACAACCTAGACCTTTCACTAATGCATCAGTGTATACCTCATATGGTAATCACAAGTTAGGGATAACCAATGTAATATCCCCATTGACATTACCAAAATTCATCACACAATCACAATAAACAATTATAATTAGGAGCAAAGATTGCTCCTAAACTCACATTATATATACTGAAATCTTTTAGAAATAATTGTGAAATATTTGGGATCTTATAAAAACCCTTCAAATAAGTAGTTTAAGATCAAACTTAATGATTTATAAAGGTATTGGACGTATGAAAAATTTTAGGAAGCAAAACACTTGAAAATAGGGGTAAAAATGTCATTTTTGAGTATTTTGATACATGCGCCGTGGCTAGTGGTCTATGAACCGCGACATATAGCACAGAAAGGTAAATTTGGCCACTGTATCATGCGCCGTGGCTTGTGCACAATGCACCGTGGCACACATATCCATGACAACAATGCTATCATGATAACTTTTTGAGACGAACTTCAAACGTATGCCATTTTCATATTCAATTTCCGATTGAAGTGATTTAAGTACCCATATGAAACTTGTTCAATAAGCTAACTAATGGTATAAGTTTTATTACGATCTGACACCATATGAAAATTTTAGACACTCAAATGCAAGAGTTAATTTTTAAAATGATTTTCAAACGTTCAAGTACCCAAAACTCAAAACTTATAGCATTAACCCATTTTGAGGCTTGAACCAAGTTCAATGGACCAAAATACACCTGATTAAGCATTCAAACATATAAAAAAAATACCAAACACAAAACTTGGCTACATAATACCAATTTCACCCAACATGGCTAAAATACAAAATCAATACCACATATACTATTGGCCTCTATTGCCACATAATACACCATATATGCATTATCACCACGTGTATACAGCATTTCTTGTACTTATATTAGTATTTTAGCCCATTACCATAAAACTCACCATATATACATATCATATTGGGCTAAAATACAAAATATCATAGTATAATACAAGTGCAACCAATCAAAATGGCGTGCATTCCTAGTTGGAAACTCATGTTATCATCCATATAAGTTTATGTACACAACTCAAAATAAAATTGGGCTTTACAATAATAATGTAGCAAGTATGCTAACCCTTACCTGATTCCTTCCCTTGCTCAGTCTTAGCGGTACCTATAAAATGATAACCATAAGGTGAGATAAAAATCTCAGTAACTAAGATAACCTACATTATTCATTAACATGTCAAGTTATAAACAAGTCTTAAATTAAGTATAATAAACATACCATATACAATTTCCACATTTCAAATGCATGATCACTAATCATCCAATCATCCAGTACTCCCAACAGAACTAGTAGGCTATTTTATAGAACTAAACCACATGTGTGGTCCCCAAGCTCACCATCCATAGTAGGACTACCCAGCCAAGATGTCTTAAACCACTTCTAGATTACAAGTTCTTCCTATTACAAGTAATTGAGATGTCATTACTCTAACACCACATCTTACGGATGCTAAGGAATATATTCTCTAGCTTCGCACCCTTTTGGGTACTAAGAAGAGTAAATATCCAATACAACACCCTTTTTCAAGAACTAAAGAGAAATATAAGCTGCACCTGGTGTCCCAAGGTACCAGTAATATCATATGGACTTAATCTTTACTAACTCTACTAGGGTGACCTCCCTCCCTTTAATGCCACATTTCACTACATATCTCCACTTTACCATGCATAAACTACTTTTTAAACAAATATAACTAATCTTACCACTTATTTCAAAAATATGAAATTTCACAAATCAATACTCTACTCATTTTCTAAAATAGTTAACTTTTACAAAATTTATACATATATACATAACAAATCATAGAAAAACAACGTGAGAATAACTTATAAAAAGTAATAAATAATGTAAATTATCAAGTTACATTAACCCTTTTGTTACCAAAAGGGTTACCCATGGTACTAAATCTCTTATTGTGTCAAGGCAAGTTTTTCCCACAACACAATCTACATCAACAAGTATTATATGTTAATGTTCAATTAATACAAGCACTATTAGCTATCCATGATATTTAATTCTCCCACTTTTCACTCATATTCTCAATGAATAGGCTTGTCAAGATTACAATTTTCTCATACGATCCCTTCAGGCCTCCCTCTAATTCTATCGCAACATAACACTTGACATCTCAACTTGTCACACCTCAAAACCTTATAATCAAGCTAGGGCTTGATTCAACTTTCACTAAACAAAAATTTAACTTCATATTACCACTTATCTAAGGTTAAGAAACTTAAATCCAGCCTTTAGAGTCAATAGAAGCCTTTAAAATATAGACTTATAACTCAATCCATTCAGAGCAAATTCCCCACTTCCAAATCTTATGGAAAAGGAGATGAAAAGGTATAGAAAACTTACTCAAGAGTTTGAAGGCCTAATTTATCTCTAGAATCCTTCCAAAACAATGACTTAATAGTGCTCAAATCTTCATCCTTTGAGTTCCAAGCTTTCTCCCACCAAAAATGACTTTTTCATATCATTTTCACATTTTATGCCTATGTTGTACCGTGTGCTGCAGTGCACAACACATAAGACTTGGCTCATAATGTAGAGAGCAAAAAACTCACTTTTGCTCTCTTCGATGTCACTCGACTTGATCTAACTTCTATCCTAACTTAATTTAGAGCCAAATATGACCTAAAAAGCCAATTAGCAACCTAAAAAATATAATTAAATTAATTAATAATATTTTTAACTAATTTATCCCTTAACTAGTCAATTTATTCCAAATTTAAAGTTTTTGAATGTTACAACTAACAAAGGCACTGTAGTTAACTTCTCTTTCAGCTTTTGGAACACTGCCTTGCACCTGTCAATCTAAATATACAAATAATTTATGAAATTTCAAATGTTTAGGAGGGCAATTTAGTTAAAATAAGTGATTTATCAACTAATGATATTTTCGGTACACTAATAAGGCTTTTAGACCTTTGGATAGCTTAGGAAATAAGCTATGATAGTGTATGGATCAACTAGGCTCAAGTGGGTAGCCAAATTGGCATGTGGCATTTGCTGTGCTATGTGCCATAATGCACAACTAGTTTTTGGGTTAAACTAGATGAAAAATGCATCTAATTTCAGAAAGGGAAAAGAAAGAAAACACGAGGTACAACGGAGGAAGAGCTCATGGGTGTTAGAGCTTGACTTTTGTTAGGGTTTAGAGGCATTTAGGGCTTACTACACCTTGAAATAAGCTTCCTATCCTACCTCCTCCCTCTCTATTCAAAATTTCTATGGTTTTAGGGGCGTTTGAGATTTGATTTTGGTTTTTCTTTAGGTTGAAACCAAACCCATTAACTTAGTTAAGGCCTTGGGGAGTTAAATCAAGCTTCTAAACCTAGGATTATAAATTGTATAGTGACTTAGAATTTTTTTGTTAGGGTTTGGATGAACCTAAAGTGGAATGTGGAAGTTTTGAAGCAATGTGGGTTAAGATTTTAGTTTATTTATGTGCTTGAATGCTAAATGAAATTAATGAGGGGTATTACAAGTGTTAATCTTATTAGAGTATGACTTTGTGTAATGTTCATCTTAACATTACCAGGACAACACTCATAGTACTGTTGTGATAACTAAGATTAGATAAAATCTTAAGCAAAAGTTATCACAACCCAAGAGTTTTTTTTTAAAAAAGGTAATTAGTTAAAACAAAGGGTTCTTAAGAAACACTTTTAATCAAACTGTAGTTCAAAATCAACTAAATAAGATAACGAAAGCATGAAAATCAAATAGCACTTGAAAACAAGCTAATGCAATTGGAAATTATTTCAAAAATCTGGCCCGTCCACTACGGTGTAGGCCACACCTACCATAGTGGATGGCACAGAGGTGGATGAGTCCCTTAAAAGGCACTTGCACCATGGAGGGCATCTGCTGTCGTGACAAATATTGTTGTCATGATAGCACTTGGAACTTTTAAAGCGCACCGTTTCACTTTCTGACATCAAATTTGAGTGGTTCAAGTGTCCACACGAAGATTTTTAAGCCTTTTAGCTAATGTTACCAGTCTCATACTCAAATAATCATCTATTAAAAGATAGACACTTGAACTCAAAACATACTACCAAATGCCATTAGCTCCGAAATCACTTTAACCACCTCAAATGGACTACACACAACATGATAAGTCAATCATATCACCCAAATAAGCATTTATACTCAAAATGACCACCAAACCCCAAATTCACCACAAAACAAAAGGGTGGATAAAACTTAACACACATATCAATTTGGTCACTTTGATGCATAAATCACTTCAAATATATTACTTGTAATTATATCTTTGCAAGTACACTTATTTAATCACAACAACATCAATCTTAGGATAAAGATACACAGACTTTAACTATTCTTATGCAAGTAATAATAAAGCAATATCATGTTCCTGACTTGACATTATATATAGCAATATTCCTTACAAACTCAAAAAGAGAAAGGGGAAGAGCTATACTATAATGCTCTTCACTCTTCAGTCGCCCCTTCCTTCCCCTTGTTCCTACCAGAGCCCTTATTTATAAAATATAACCATGGGATTAGATAAACATTTCAATAACAGAATAATTTACTATTATTAATTAATATGCAAAACCATAAGGGAGTAAAGTTACTAAGAACTAAAATATACTTTAGTATATTACAATACTCTTTTTCATGAATACAAATCATTTACCACTAGCATGATCATTCTACCATCCGAACCAACATATCACCCCAACTGAAATGATAGACTCTTGAACCAAATACAAATTCATAATAGTCCGAGCTCACCTTTGGTGGTAGGATCACCCAGCCAAAGGTGTCCTATCCCATGTCCAAACTATAGTCTCCCTCTATCACACATAAATCGAGGTGTCATTACTCCAACATCGCATCATTAATGCTAAGGAGCATCACTCTCCAACACCATATCCCCTATGGATACTAAGGAGACTTTCTTTAACACCATGCCTCACTAGGCACTAAAGAGATATATGCCATATGGACTTTCACTATTCCTTCCTATAGGTGAACTTTCACCCCCTAATATAATCATGCTCACATTCATCATATGCTCACATTCATCATATGTAATACATATATGTTTCAAATTTCTCAATCAATCTATATAAAAATTTTATCATTTCCATCATTGTAAATCATTTAACATGCATAAAAAAATTGCATTTCACATATGCAAGTAAAATCTCAAGTATAAATCAACATATCTACTCATAAACAGTTAAACAATCTAATTCAATAGTGCAAATTATTTTGTTACCTCAACCTTTTGTCACAAAAAGCATTACCATGGCTTAACATTAGCTCCACACATATATGCATGATATAGCTCGAGCAACACTCAATCTACATAATTAAGTGACAATTGTCAATTATTACTCTGAATAACACTTAAATCCTTATCTAATAATATCAACCCTGTTAAAATACTTAATCATCCTTAAAACACCACAACATACCAACATTGCTATCCAATATCCACATTGTCTAAAATTCTCAAATTATGCCAAGAGTTCCTCTAAACCCTCTAAAATTATAAATCATGATAAAACTTATAAACCTAGAGTTAAAGGCTTGATTTAACTCTCCAAAACCTTAAATAAGTCAATGGGTTCAGTCTAAATCCAAGAAAACCGAGATTAAATCCCTCATTACCCTAAAAATTAGAATTTTAGCATAAAATGGAGAGGGAAAGGAAAGGGAAGCTTACCAATGATGATTCAAGCTCCAAATGCTTCCAACATGATTTAAGGATTGTGCCCTAGTAGTACACAAGCTCTCTCCATCGATCTCTGATTTTTCTTCTTTCTTCCCTTTGGTTTCGGTTTGTTTTCACAAATGATAAATGCTAATTTTTGCACACCTACCGCGGCTTATAGCACAAAGAGTTCCTTATCAATTTAAACCTACCTTCGTGCATAGCCTACTCAAACTTTAACCTATCCTTCTTCTAAGGCTATCTAAAGATTCAAAAACTATATTAGCCTCCCATAGACATCATTAATTAATAATTTATCTAAATTGACTAAAATATCCTTAGAAACACTAAAAATCATAATTTAAAAACTTAGGATTTACATCTTGGATATAGTGGGTACTCAAAGTTTAGTGATTTAAAGGGGTTGTTTAAGTGAGAATTGATGTTAAATGTTTATCTTATAGATTAAATATGATCAAATATTGATACACTAATGGATACATGTAGGGCTATTGCTTG
>NW_026555336.1:54251-155733 GCF_029017545.1 Prosopis cineraria
TGGATAAAGCTCATTTTCTATCATCATGCTTTTTTCCTAATTAAATAATTTATTTTGTTCTCATATTATTCTATATACTCTTTTTATTAAAAAATATAAAATATTTTTAATCGAATCTTATCTTTCAATAAAATAGTTACCTACTTTTAAACTAACTTTATCTTTTTATATTTACCTCTATTAAATACCTTACAATGAATATAAAGTTTTTATTAATAGAAGTACTTTTAAAAAAAGACAATGATTACATACAAAAAGATTTAAAAATATCTTGTATTTTTAAATATCAAACTCTTTAAAAAATACTTTACATTTTTTAACGTAAGGAGTATATACTACCTCCGTTAATTATTATTCCTTTCAATAAAATAGTTATTTTTTTAAATTAATTTTATTTTTCATATTCATCCCTATTTAATAGAGATTTTTAATCAAATTATATCTACCAATTTAAGTATTTAATTAATTGTTTTTAAAATTATACACCCTTTCCTTATTTACCTTATTTAATATGGTATTTTAATTAGAAAAATTTATTAGCTGCACAATCTAATTAAAAATATTTTTGAAAAAACCTTGTTAATTGTACTTTAAATGATCCAAAATATCTTCTACTCCGATCTAAATTATAATACATTTTTAGATAAAATCATGCATATATCAAAAAAGTTTAATTAAATACACTTTACAATTTTATTTTTTTAAATACAAACATATACTTTTAAAAATGCTCTTCATCTAATACTCTATTTATGAAAAAAATATTAAGTAGATAGGATATGATAGGAATGGTAATATTAAAGAAGTGTAGTCAATAAAATCTTATTTTTATTAAAGTATTTTTTATTTTGAGACGTTGAATTTTTCATAAAAATATCTTATAATTTGAAATGATAAAGGAAGTATTTTTTAACATAATACTTTAAAAAATATCTTATGATATTAAACTAAAAAGTCATTAGTTTAATCCTCTTCTACAGCAATTGAAAAATTTCAACTTTAGATTGGATGTCTTTAGAAAACTCTTCTTTTTTTTTTTTATAGGAACATTTTGCTTCTCATATCAACCTTAGTTCTATCATAGGACTCTGTTTGTATAAATTTTCTCCTGTTAGGTGTAGCTGGACTTACAACGACATCATGCTTTTTGCAACCTTTGCAAAGAGACATTGGCATCTCGTTAATAAATTTTGGTGTCACAGTTTTTGTTATTTAATTTTAAGTTGCCTTTTACCAAAAAAAAAAAAGGTTTAATCCCTTAAAAGGTACTTCCTCTGTTCCAAATTATAAGACATTTTTAGACAAAATCTTACATACTAATAAATCTCATTAAATATATTTAACAATCTTATCTTTTCAAAATAAAAATATAAACTTTCAAAAATATTTATAATTTAATATATTGAAAAGAGAAAGGATAAAAATTAATTATAGAAAGAGAAAAGATAATATTAAAATTAGTGTATTTAATAAAATCTTAATTTACTCAAAGTGTTTTATATTTTAAAATAAAAAAATTTTTTAAAAGTGTCCTATAATTGAGGTGAAGGGAGTATTTTGTATGTTCACGCGTGCTTTTTTTTGGGGACATGTTTCAGCCTGTTTGGATTGAGTGCATGATCCATTTTTGGGCTAAATAATTGATTATACACAAAAATTACCCAAGCGGCTAACTGAAATCAAAATCAATTATAATTAATTATTGAATTAGAATCAAATTTTAAAATAAGTTTTAAAAGATTGTTTATAGATTTAATTTTATTATTAAATAATATATTTTACTTTTTAAATAAAGTTTAACAAATTTAATAATATTAAATATAACTTTATTAATAATTTAATTTTGAAAAACAATGTCCTTTATGATAATTCGTATAGTTAAAATTAATTTTAAAAAAATAATATCTAAATAAATTACGTTATAATATAATAATTATAATTAAAATTAATTAATTATTTTTATAATTAATTATATCTAATTAAAATCTAAACGAGGACTTTATATGGTATGAGCAACGCATTATTCTAACGCTATGACACAAAAACAGTAGAAGTAGCCAACATTGTTCTCACTCCAAGATGAATAGTGACAGATTCTTTTGTCTCACCAAGACGCTATCATTTATAATAGTATGATATATTATTTCCCTCCTAATTTTTAACCACTATACTAATATTTTTCTTAGATTTTAGGTGTAATCCTACGTTACGTGCTGTCATTAGAATTTTAAGTCTTGGTTGCTTCTGTTTGCTTGTGTCATTTTCTTTTGGGACGAATATTATATCGCACTTTTGATATAAAAAATATACATATTAACGTAAAAGAACTAGTTTATACTTTTATACATGCACTTAGTGCCATATCTCTCTATGGTCTGTAAAGGCCCAACCCAAATAATGAATGAGTTCTTCTGGTCAGAATTTTGCTAATGGACTGGCCACTGCAACGTTTAGGTTTGAATCCTGAGCCATAAAATGAACTCCAGGAAAAACGTTATATGATCACATTACATGCTTTTGAAAGGCCAAAATTGTATAATTATTGTCAATATTAATTAATGTTTCCTCCTGTCCTAAATTGTTGGAATTAATCAGCTAATTTATGCATGCTAAGAAAAATAGGTTAGTTATTTGC
The DNA here is from genome assembly GCF_029017545.1 of Prosopis cineraria. NCBI lineage: Eukaryota > Viridiplantae > Streptophyta > Magnoliopsida > Fabales > Fabaceae > Prosopis > Prosopis cineraria. The sequence goes on from NW_026555336.1 coordinate 56,887, forward strand.
GAAAAAATGTGTGCTGATTTTCTTAAAAGACTCCTCCTTTTAATTATTTACACAGAGTATTATCAGCATAACTGATAGTTCATGCAAGAATCAAACTATGAAGGTGGTTTGAAAAAAATAAATAAATCTGGAAAATAAAAAATTGAAATCTCATGTTAAGATCAAAACAAATCCTATGCAAAGAAACATGCCAAAATGTAATGCATCCTTTTAATTTAACCAGTTGTACATTGAAGGAAAATGTGAAATCCTTTTTATAAATATGGTATTTAAAATGACATATTGATTATATCCTTTTTTTTAATTAGGATTTGATTTTTTTTTAAAAATAAAGCATTGCTCTTTTTTTATTACTCACATGCCTCTTTATATTAAAAGCAATTCTGTTTGAGGCATAATGAGGTGTTAAATGTGGGCTCAATTTGAATTTTAATTCATTACACTATGATAGATTAATCCTTTTTCACTAGATTCAATTCTTATTGGTTGAAAACATAAATCTCTACGAAGCTCTTCGATCATGGCTGTCAGAATATAGGGGTCTTCAATGGATTGAGCCTATGCTTTGTCAAGCCCATATTGTGTTTGGGCCTCCACTTGTCTTCCCTTTACATTTGTCAAGGAAGTCCAATTTCGTCAATACCTTGGTTTCTTAACCAATGACAATCCGGATGCATTTTGTTTGTTTATCGTTCGTTTAAATCATGCTAGTGTTTTGGGAAAAGCTCAATAGAAGCATCGTCTTATTGTAAACTAAAATTTGATTAGAGACATCTAATAAAATTTTCAACTTGACCAATGAATTGCATAACAATTTTTTTTTTTGCCTTTGTGGAAAAGAAAAGAAATGATTGATGTGGTCATCTAATAAATTAAAAAAATAAAAGAAAAAAATTCTTAAGGTATCTAATGCAAAAGGTGGTAGGTCGAAATGGTTTAAGATTCCCTACCTATATAACATGTATACCTGGGCTTTTTAAAATTGAGTTACTACCTTACAAACAATTAACTTGTGTTTAGGAGAGAACATGTGAACTAATGTTTAATTAGCATGACAACCTTTTTTTTATGAAGTCAATTTTAAACCAAAGCATTGGCCATACTTAGCGCATGCTGTAACTTGTGAATTTTTGTAATGTGGTGCACACTTTAGTGATTGCAACTACCCAGATTTCTCAATTTACATGTTGCATGAATGTAAGGAAGTCAAGAAAGTTTGGATGAAATTAGTTTATCCTTCTAAATGTAATACCTTCTTCTCTTCTTATATGTAGGAGTGAATAACTTGAAATGTAAAGAATAATGTCAGAAGTTCTAACTCAAGAGTTAAAAAAAAGGGAAGGGACTTCTTGGCAGAAACTTTTTGCCTTGGTATGTTGGAAAACTAGAAGGCAAGATGCAAGAGCATTATATTTTTCCAAAAGATGATATGGCAAATGGAGATATATATTGCATTCATAAGAAAACAACAGCTAATTAGAGGAGGTTGCAAGATTTGAAGCAAAAATGAGCCCTCTTGAAGTAGTTTGGACCAAACTCGATATTGATGGATCAGTTAGTGTTGATAGTGTTGTGGCTCATGGAAGTTTGATTTGTGATGTCCAGTGAGACTGGATTAAGGAATTTTTTAAATATCTCAGTTACCACGTCAGCATGGTTGCTAATAAACTACTAGGCACTTTGGAAGGAATCAAGCTTCATTGGGATATTGATACCCAAAATTAACTTCTATACAGACTCCCTTGAAGCTCTTTCTTTGATTTAAAATAACGTAAACTTCTTCCAAAATCATCCTTATTCAGATTATATCAAAAAGATCAAGGACTTTGTATTGAGAGATTGTGCAATTACTGTTGACCATGCATGTAGGGAAGTAAACAGATGTATAGATCTACTTGCTCACTAAGCATCCAACAAAAATCTTGATTTAACAATTTTTGATGTGCCACCCCTTAAATGTAGAAATATCACATATTTTGATATATGAATAGATAATTTCTTTTTCCTGCATGGGTTTCATGTGGCCATATATTAAAAAAAAATTGGTTGTGTTTCAATTCAGAATATATAAACCAGTGAACTAATCAAACTATGCACTTCTATTTTGTGCTTTAGTTATTCTTATACCTGAGAATACGGGTGAGCCCAGCCCTTAAGAGCCTAGGCTCTTGAGCCCGGTCTCCATTTTTAGTCCCTTTTTTAAGGCTCGGCCTTAATCGGAAGCTCTATTCTAAAAATTAAAAAAATTAAAATAAAATTAAACATTATAAATTAATTAAAATATTTTAAAATTTTAAAAATTAAAATCCTCACAATATTTTAAAAATTAAATAACATATTTGAAAATCTAAACAACACACATTCATCAATCAAAACTCAAATCTTTCTCATCCTCCTCGTCTACAAATAAAACATTAAATCTCTTAGATGTAAGTGCATTTATTGAAGATGGAAGTAGACATTCAATGTCAATTACCTTTACAACTTTTTTTGCATCACCTACAATAAATATTAACCAAATTGTGTCATTATCAATCAAATATATGTATGTATGTGTGTATATATATAAGATAACCAAGTTATTAGGGCTTAGAGGGCTGTTCGGGCCTTTTTTATAGGGCTTATCAGGACTAAACCTTCAAACTTGATTCTTTTTTTTAAAATAATTTTTAAAGTTCAAACCTTTATTTAAATAGGGCCTCCAAGCTTGGCCCTCCAGGCTCGGACCTTAATCCTGGCTCTACTTATTCGATACTGTTGGTAGTAATTTTTAATGAGTTAAAACGTTATGAAATTAAAGAGAAAAGCAGGATGAAAATTTATTTTAAGGAAAACATAATTTTAGATCTTTGCACTTTACTCGTATTTTGTTATTAATCTCTATACCCTTTTTGATATTTTAAGTCCCTATATTTTTTTTTGGTGTTCGATGTCCATTTACGAACGAAGTGTGAGGGCTTTGGAGGGATTTAAAATACCAAAAAATAGAAGTATAGAGATTTAGAACATTGAAAAAAATGTAGAAATCTATAGCAAAATATAAGTAAAGTGCAAGGATTCAAATTATGTTTTTTCTTTATTTTATGAGTACCAAATGTCTCTTGTACTTCGATCTGAATAAGAAAAAATATATATTAAAGGAATAATTACCGTTGAATAACAAATAACAGTAACATAATTAATCTCTTCGATACCAAACCAGGCCACAAGAGTGGTACGTAGATTGACACCACAACTAGGTGTAATCAGATAAATAGGCCACATTCTAAAAGGAATGCCTAGATAACTATTCCAAAACCTCTACAGTGAAAAAAGATATACATGACTGAATGTTATGTACAACAATGAAGAATAAGAAATCTGCACAATGTTACAAGTTCTAATTAAGAAAATCTATCTCAACCGGTCTTAATTTTTTGAGGGGGCATAACTGAACTTTAATGCAAATCTCAACGATGCACTTCAGAAAACTCTAAAATTCCTTTCTTTTCATGTATATAATTATATAAATAAAGTTTTGATTAATGTGGTTTCCATGTTTGATGCCTTAATTATCAGAAGATCGAGTTGGTTAAAAAAAATAAAAAAATCGGAAGAGATCGAGCTTTTGTGCAGGAGCACGATTAGTTTCATTCGAATCTGAGGTGTTGGTGTATATTAATGCGGCGGTCTCAGGCGGAGATGTGACTTGAGATTCTTGGAGAGAGGTAGAGAATTAAAATGGAATAAGGAAAGTAGCATCCAAGGATCGCTGAGTAAAATTAACATCAGTTAAAAATTAATTAATTTTAAAATTGTACTGTAATTTTTTAATTCTTGATTGATGTTAATCTTTAAAGTTAAAAGTCTAAAATACCTCTCAAGTGTGAAAAAAAAAAGAAACTGCATTGTCAGACTGCTACCGTCGATGAGGTCTTCAGAGCCCCTGCTATCGATGAGGTTGTCGGAGCTTTGCTGCTGGCGAGTTTTAACAAAGGTTCACTCAAAATTACAACAATCCATTCGAGATTTAACAAGATAAAAAAGAAACAGTTCATTAAACTTGTGCTTTTAATCATTAATTATAAATATTTATTTGGGTTTTGATAACAAATTATTTAAATTAATAACAGTCCATTTGAGCTCTAACAAGCTAGATAAGCATATCGAATTGACATAATTGTATGTGTTAGTCTTTCATTAATAAGTATCTATCCAGGTTCTAATATCAACTCATTTTAAATTAACAACAATTTATTAGACCTTTGATAAATAAGTGTATATTTAGGTTTTCACAACAATTTATTCAAAATTAACAACAATCTATTATGGTTTTAAACAAGTTAGAAAAATAAATAGGAAGGGTTTAGTTGAACGTGTTAGTCATTTATTAATGAATATTGTCGCACCTGAAAAAATGCGACGCGGACGGCGCGCGAGTGGAGGTTCCGGCCTTCGCGGCGGGAACCGGATCGAACGAGGAGTCGCTACCAAGATTTTGAGGTAAATCTCGCGAAACCGATTAATGGAGGATAAGGGTGATCTACGTAATCAGAGAACATGTTCGGGAGTCGGTTGAGTGTAGGGAAGGTGTTAGGCACCCCACAATACCCGTTCGTCAGAACGGTTACCTGAAGTTTGCTATGCTCTATTAATATGGTTTTATAATTATTTTAATTATCCCTTTTATATTCATGTGTTTGATAAAAATGATGAGAAATATTTATTTATTTATAAGGGAAGACGGACTTGACTCAGAATCTGACTCTGAGGCCTACGTACCCTGTGATGGGGATCAAAGTCCACGTAGTTCGGGCTTTTAAAGTTGTTGGTATAAAAATATTTTTTTTAAAGAGAAATTAATTATAAATAATTCACCATTTTGCAAATAAAATAATTTCTAAAATTTTGATATGTGTGTTTTAAATTGCAAAAAGTAATTTAATTTTAATTATTTTCTCAATTTTTGAATTTTTGGAAAAAGAAAGAAAAGAGTTTAAAATTATTTTTCTTTATGTTTTGTGATTGGGAATTTAATCGCAATACCTGCAGAACCTTATTAGTTCATATGGTAATGTAATTGCTCTAAATATCTGCGGAGATTCTGAAATCTCACACGATAAAAGAGTTTGGGCCATTTAATTTATTTATTATATTATGTATATTTTTAAGTGTTAATAATAATAATTTCTTTTTTTTAGCATGTAGATACATGTTTTGAAGAATTTTAATCAACATATCTGCAAAGCCTTATTGACTTATACGGTAATATGATTATCCTAAATATTGCGGAGATTCTAAAATTTCACACGATAAAGGAATTAAAATTAAATACGTCTTTAATTAATTTAATATATAATTTATATATATATATATATATATTTTAAAACTTAATCGTTATATCTGCAGAGCCTTATTGACTCATACGATAATGCGATTATCTTAGAAGTCTATGGAGATTCAAAAATCTCACATGACTAAAAGATATAATTGGTAAATATGGTTATAATTTAAATGCATTGATTAGGTTAATTAATTTTTTAAGTTGTGTATTATATGATTATTTACAACAATCATTTATTTATTATAAAGATTAAAAGTCACTATATCTACGAGGACTTATTATCCTACACGATAATGTGATTAATTTAAGTCCCTACAAAGATTCTCGTAATCTTACATGGAACTTACATAAATTTGTTTTTAGATTATGAAAATATAGTTAATTTTTACGGTGGGTCATTAAAACCCTTGAGTGCTTTATATAAATTGGATCTCTATACCTGTAAAATCCTATTAATTTACACGATATGAGATCATTCTAGATGCCTGCAGAAATTCTTAAAACTCCTTACGACAAATAAGTAACAAACAAATATATACTCTCTTATTTTTTGTAGGATTTCAATTATGAAGTTCAAAATAGCTAAAAATAGAACTCTCTTCTAACAACATAATGAGCATACAAATAAAGAAGGGATGTTATAAACAAACAAAAGCCTCTGCTGGTACAAGGGTCAAAGCCATGACACCACCTATTTATATCCTCTTTCATACTATAACATATTTAAAAATCCAATTCCAAAATTTAGCCTAATGACCACAGAAAACATTTTTTTATATCGTTTGAGGAAAAGTTATAATCAGAATATGCCTATAATTATATCAAGCTAGCAAGCAAAACTTTATTTATAATTTCTCCATCCCTCTTCTCCACTTTTTTTTTAAAAATCACTTTATTTATTTATTATTTATTATTTTTTTTTTTCAAAACATCACAAAGATCAGGTCAAAATTAAATTATTCATGGCAACTAGATAAGAGAGCATGGGAGAGAAAATCACTACGTGACTAAAATCTGCACAGTAGATAACAAAACATTTACCGTTTTGAACCAGAAGAACTCTGTCTCTCCGTCTCTTTCGGGTTTCCTTCCTTCTCTCGATTTCTTTGTTTTTTAGAAAGCTTAGACTCTCCTTCTTTCTCGGACGTCTTTGTTTCTTCTCCCTTGGTTTCTATTTTTTCTGCTTATGGATGACAGTCTCTGTTTTTTCGAGCTCTCTCTCTTGTCCATTCGTCTCCTCAGCTTGCCAGAACGGCTCCTTCTCTTTCAGTCCCTAGTTTGCGTCCTTCAGTCCTTTCCTTCTCGGTTTCCTCTAGCCAGAACAACTCCTTCTCCCTCTTAGCTTTTCCAGAAAAAAGAAGCTCCTCCGTCACCTCCTCTCTTGTCTCTGTTTTTTTGAACTCTCCTCGGTCTCCTTTTCCTCTCCTCTTATGTTCTTTCGTGCTTTTTTTTTCTCCATTTCTGTCCTTGTTTCTTCTATCTTTTTCTCCAGCAAGTCAGTTCCTTCCTCCTCAGCCTCTTTCTCACGTCTTTCGGTCTCTCTTTCTCTGTTTCCACATTCTTCGGTCCTCTCTTCCCAGTCACTGTCCTTAGGTTTTTTTCTTCTTTTCTTGCTCTGTTCTTCAACATTTCCGTCTCTCCCCTCTCTCCTAGTATGAACATCCTTTTATACTCTCAGTCTTTCCCTCTTGGCTTCCTCTCTCTCTTCTTTTTTGCTGCTCTTTCTCTGCTCTGTTTCTCTAGCGTCTTTCCCATGCATGCGTGGCTGCGTTTTGCTTTTTTTTTTTCTGCTACTGTCTTTGTGTGTGCTCGCTGCTCTGTCTCTTTTTGTATTCGTGTGCACTTTTTCTGTTTTCTTTTCGTGTGCTGTAACATGCATATCCGGTTTTACGTCTCTGGCTCTGTTTTTTCTTTCTGCTGGCAGAAAAGTGTATGTATATGTGTTCTGGTTGCTTGTTGCGTTTTTTTTCTGTGAAGCTCTTTTCTGCAACCTGTGTTTTCGTGTTTCTGCTTCTTATGTATTTTGCTCGTGTGTGCTTGGTGCTTTCGACGTCTGTAGCTCAGGTTGCTTCATCCCTTTGTGCTGACTGTGTTCGTGTGTTTCGTGTATGTGCGAGACTGATCTGTGCTCTCTACTGTTCTTGCTTTCTTTTTGGTCTGTTTATGTCTTACTGAGAGTGGAGAGATTTTGGATTATTATATATATATTTTTTTCTTTTTTTTGGAACTAAAAGAATTAAAATCCTAGTCAATAAAAGATTATCTCAAATAAAATTAAATTCTATCAATTAAATTAAATTTTTTTAAAAATATAATCTTAAAAAAGATTAAATTTTATTTTTATATTTTTATATTTTTTAGTTATTTATTATTATTATTATTTTATTAAATTTAAAATGTCCGGACAAAATACGGTGTTCACAAATATCTTTTTATGTTTTGACAACAATTTATTCATGATTAGCAACAATACATTTGAATGTTTAATAAGTAAAATTTGTGAAGTTTTAAAGCTATCAATTTATAATTGTTTATGTCAGATTAACAAGTAACATTTGTAAAATTACAATTTCTATTCAAAAATTAACAACACACCATTATCTGATTATATGAAAGTGGCTAGAAGCTTGGTTTATTACTTTTATATATATATATATATATATATTTTGCTATATATCATTAAAAGGCTTGGTGGCCTACTAAGCTTTTTATGTGGCTAAAGGTCATGAGATCAAACCTTCCTTGATCACCTAAACCAATTATTTTTGAAATAAATTGTCATCGGCGCTGGAGCTTTGGTGACCGGCCATCATTAGTAAGGGCTCCAATGATCCCACCGGTAGCGATAGTTTGACGGCCACCACCGGCAATGGTGAGGTTTCTTTGTTTTTTAAATTGAGGGGCATTTTGAGTTTTTGACTTTAAAAATTAATATCAGTCAAGGGCCAAGGGACTGTAGTGCAAATTTGAAGCCAATTGACCTTTGATTGATATTAATTTTTTGCAGTGGTTTTTGGATGCTATTTTCCCAGTAGAATACCCTTTCTCCCATTTGATAATCACCAGATAATATAAAAAATATTTGACCATGCTTACAATTAAATATTTCCCTTTTTATAGAGTACTCTATAAAATATAATTATTTTATTTGATTCATTTTTTCATATTTTCTAGTAATAACTAACAATTCCCTCTCGCATATAGGGGAAATTTATATTTTTTAAAAATAATAACAACATGCATGTATCAATATATATGAATATAAATTTAATTAATTTATATATATAATTACAGGCATTTTTTATATTACACAAAATTTCAGAAATGAATATTTGAGTTTATAATTAATAAATAGCATATTGTTATAAATTTTGTGTTTTATAATAATTGACAAAAATTACTTGTGTGAAATAAGAAAGTTAATTACTCTTTTCATTAAAAAATGTAAGGTATTTTTAACCGAATCTCACCTCTCAATAAAGTAGTTATCTACTTTCAAACTAATCCTATTTTTTATATTTATTCCTATTAAACACCCTATAATGAATATAAATTTATTATTAATAGAGGTACTTTTGAAAAAAAAAATAATTATATTTTAAAAGATTAAAAATACCTTATATTTTTGAACATTCAACTTTTTAAAAAATATCTTATATTTTTAAATAAAGAGAGTATCATTTTACATCACCCAAGTTTTAACATTATTATGAGACACTCAATTAACTCCCTAAGAACTTATGCGCATGTCCTTTATCGAATCTTCATAAAACATCGGAGGATTCTATTAACTTTATGGACATTGATGATTCCCGGGGGCAACTGGCACGCGAAGGATTTGTGTGACCTTTTTTGCTTTTTCGCCCCTTAACTAATGTGAATTCCATTGAAGCCAATGACCCAATGTTTGTGGACTCAATCATTGAAAATTCAACACTATAAATTAAAACATTGAAATCAAATGTTCATGTCACTTTCAACTTTATCATTCCATCAAACGAAATGGCATATATATTCCATACAAATATTTGACCATTACAAAAGCCAACACACACAATTAGTCCGCAATGTATGAATGTGTAAATGGATGCATTGCCAAGTTCTATCCCACTTTGGTTAGCACAAAATTAATTTGAAGCATTAATTATTGAGTTTAAGCAATCTATTCGAAGTGTGAATAAAAAATAATAATAATAATAATATCATTATTATTATTCTACTATTTTTTCCTGTTCTTAATGTAAGACAATTAAACTTTTAAATTTATTTTGGTTTTTAATATAAAACAAAGTAAGAGAATTAATTTTTTTTCTAATTACTTCTTATTTATTTATTATTGTTTGAATTCATAGACAATAATTTATTATGATTATTAATTTCAAAGAAGGAAAATTGAAAAGTTATATATATATATATATATATTTAACCATTTTCAAGATATCATTACTATTTTTTAGTAAGTATGAAATTGATTTAGTTGTCCTTATATTAAAGATGGGTGAGTACAGTTAAAAGGCGGCGGTTGAGAAATTAATTGAAAGATCAATATTCTGTAAGTGACAAATGAAACTACGTAAGTACACCAATCTCCAAGAAAATTACTAAATTTTACTCTGTAATACAACATACAGTAGAGAGAATGGTGATGAAAAGTGAAGAAACAATAAGTTAATTAATGGTTGATGGAGTGACCAACACCTGGGCTGTGACCTGGCATCGTGGGCCTAAAGCCATTCACTTCGTCTTCTTCCTGCTTTGTTCTTTCTCTGTGCACACTCCTTCCATTTCCACCAGCTGTTACGTTCATGGTGTTTTCTTCAGGGTTCAAGCTCTCTCTTCGCAACCCTAAATGCCTCCCTTCGACATTGAAAACCTGATTCTGTAAGATCAAACACAGAAACACAGTGGCAACAAGAAGCTTATAAGTGTTGGCCATGGCAGAAAGGAAAGGAGAAAATTAAAATGTTGCACGAGAGGGGGCGATATGTTAGCTATAGTTGATACTGTTGAAAGCTCCACCAAAGTTGGGATTTATATACACGCGTGTGCAATTAATGAACCAATGAGAATTGAATATTAGTTTATTGAATATATGAGGCGAAGGTTGGACCAGTGCATGTGATGATGGCAGAGGGAGATTCCAAAGAGGCTTGGCTGTGAAATAATTATAGCCGAAAGAAACTCTAGTGGGTGGCTTGTATTCACCATCTAACTCCAACCTCTCGAGAAAAGAACTGCTCACGTGCTTGCTTTGTCGAGCTGTATTGTTCTTCTTTTCTCTCATCCCATCATGCCCTTTATAAACTACACTAGTTTTAACTTCTTTTTCATAATTCGATCAGTATAATATGTTTACATAATAATTATATTCCCATGCTTTCAAGTTCTTCATTGGAATAAGGAATGATAATTAACTTATTAAATATGTTTTAAAATGATTTTTTTTAACTTTATCCTTATTAAAAATAGCAAGAGAGATACATAGTATACGATAAGCCAAAAAATTAAATTTATAATATGGGTAAAATTGAGAAAAGATGATAAACAACCCTTCATGCATGTACATGATATTAAGGATAGAAAATTCTTTTAAGAGATACTCTATAATAAAGACCGGAGGAAATATTAATTATTAAGTCTAATTCTATTTGATGTGAGACTTCTCATGTTAATCCAAGTTTATTTGCATCTATATAATCTTAAAAATCATTTGGGTCCATAAGCTCTCCATATCGAAGAGGTCAGGAATATTGACAAGCTCAATATCTTTCATGTTGATCTTGAGTAGAGATTTGAACATGCTTAGCAAATAAATAAATAAAGGGAAAAAAAGGAGAATATACGCAAAGAGAAGATGTATATTCCCTGCATAATGCTGCTTTCGTTGTATTATTATATTCTCTCTGAATACAAAGCTCTCTATAGTTTTGTGTGGCGATAGAAGATTCAATTGTGAGGACGACCACCACTACGAGAACAGAGCTGTTAAGATGTTTTAAGCATTATGCCATGTAAGAGACTTACTATTTATATTATCATTCTGAGCTAAGAAGTGCTTTCTTTTCAGTTCAGTTAATATATTAGATCTTTAAGTCGCTGAAGATGTCGATGCATGCCTTGGCTTTTTTATATGGGCTTAGAATTAAAGTACCTTTTACCTTTCAAACACCTCAAGGGCTGCTTGAAAGGCTCTCGGTTTTGAAATTGTACTTTATTGCTGCTATTCCACATGCTCTTTCATTGACCTTCCCAAGCTCCCAACTTCCCACTAAGTTGTTCGACATGGTTCCTCGTTTTGCTTATTGTTTCTTGTAGGATTCGCTGTACGTACTCAATCTCAAATTCATATTTTATTCTTGGAATTAATTAATTAATAACTAAATATTTATTTTTGCGACCTACCAGCATTTATGCTGGTTTTCCTCTGAAACCATGTCTCACTGCGCTGGCAGGCATATGTATGTAGTCTTATAGTACAATTAATGTTTCCGATGCTAGGAAGGAAGTTCACTAATTAAGAGAATACTAGTAAATAACAACAAAAGAAAAGAAAAGAAAAGAAAAGAAAGGAAAATATAAGATTCCCTTGGTTTTTGCATGAACTATTTAACTAAGGAAACTGAAAGTGGGCTTCCACTTTCGCTCTCAAAACCTTGGGTTGATCACTTAATTAGAACTATTTTTTAGTGCATGCATTTCTAAAATTACCATATATTCTACGGTTGGTTAGAGATTATGTATTAGAGCCGGTAATTTGGGCCGAGCCCGACGGGCCAGCCCAAACCCGCCCGAAAAATTTAGGGCCAAGCTCGAAAAAAATATTATTTTTTTATTGTTCGGGCCTATTCGGGCCGCCCGAATAGGCCCGAGGAAATTCGGGCCAAGCCCGATCGGGTTCGGGCTTGGCCCGAATACCTGAATAAAAAAATAATTTTTTAAAAAAATATATAAAATATGATAAATATTAATTAATTTTTTAAATTTTATATCATTTTATACCAAAATACTATATATATAAGTGTTTTAATGTAGTTATTTTTTTTAAAAAAATTAAAATAGTTATATTTCATATTTTTATTATTTTTAATCAATAAAATATCTCAAAATAATATTTAAAATATATTTTAATATTGATTTTAATATTTTAAGACCCAGTTTTTGTTAAAAAAAATTTTGAATCCTATAAATCATTTGCATGTAAAAAAATAATTTTATATTTTTTATAAATTAAGAGAATTAATTTTAAAGTAAAAATAAAATTAAAAATAATTTTAAAAATAAAATTTAGGCATGTACGAATTTCTGACTCTACTACTAGATAAACATAATAAATAGAATAATATTCTTGAATAATTACTTGGTTATTGTCCATGCTAGATTTAGTTAAAAATTAAGAGTAAACTAGAGTAAGAATCCCTTTTATATAAGATTTAAATAATATAAAAAGTTAAAGAAAAATGATTTCAAAAAAAATAATATTTTACTCATAATTAAATAATTTTTTTATATAATATAATGATGGCAATTTTTTTATATTCATAAAAATGAAAAGTATAATTTACCTAAAAGTTATTTAAAACTTTGAACTAATCGAAATAATAATTTTAAGTTAGTAGTCTAACTGTGATTGAATTGGGATCAGCTTAATCATAATTAAAATAATATAATTTAATTAAAATATATAAAATATTTATATATGACTATGATAAGAGCAATATTTTAACAATTAAGACATTAATTTACAAGTAAAGGAAACATTCATGAATAAATTATACATAATACAACAAAATAATAACATAGCTACTTAAATACAAAGTTGATAAATTATTTTTTATTTTATTCTTTTAAAATTAAGATAATATTTTACGATTAATAGAATTATTTAAAAATTAAAATTGGTTCAAAAAATACAGAAAAAATATTTTTAAAAAGTTTCGGGTATTTGGGCTAGCCCGAATAAGCCCGAAGCCCGAAGGTGTTAGGGCCGGGCTTGGCTATATGGGCTTTTTAGAAGGGGTAGGATGCTTTAAGCCCGATCCGAATAAGCCCGGCCCGAATTGAGCCCGGCCCGAATAAGCCCGGCCCGCCCGAATTATCGGCTCTATTATGTATAGTTAGAATCAATTACTCATCTCATTGTCAAGAAAATATGTAAGAAGCCTATTTGTATAAGGCCCAGAACGTAACAAAAGCCCACTTGGTTTATTGTATAGAATATTCTTTATTATTTGTTTCTTTGTACAGCTGTCCCTTCTAGGGTTTTGTATCCACACTACATAAGGAATGAACAGCATAGGGCCACATTCACCTATAATTTTACCATTTCCTTTTCTTATAAACCTTATCTTGGTGTCAGAACCATGGCTGACAACTCTGCATCCTCCAACACTGGTGCTATAAATACTGACTGTGACACCTCGCTTGTCGTAACTGCTAACCTCAACAAAACAAGGGTGCCTTTATCGCTCAATCAACCTCGTTCTATTAAGTTGGATAGGACAAACTATTTGGTATGTTAGACCCATGTGTTGCCTATTCTCCGAGGCCACAAGCTGGTTTTGTCTCGAGAACAAAACCATGTCCCCCTTAATTCATTGTTCAAAATAATGTCTTTATGCTCAATCTTGCCTTTAAAGACTGGGTCTCGGCTGACCAACTTGCTTTTGGTTAGCTCCTTAATACTATGTCCTTGGACATCTCTTCATAAATGACTCAGGTCTCTACTTCAGCTGGCTTGTGGAATATTGTAAAGGAATTGGCTGGAGCTCAAAATAGAGCTCGGATATCAGTGTACAAGGAAAGGGACCTTATACATAGAGGAATACTTGGCCAAGATCAAAGCTATCTTAAAGAACCTTACTCTTACAAGGAGTCTTATTCCTCAGTCTGATCTGGTGCTTCAGGCACTAGCTAGGTTAGATGCATACTACAATCTCGTGGTGGTTCAACTCTATACTAAGGAGGATCTTAACAAGATAGAGCTTCAAGTTGGTTTTCTTAATTTTGAGGCTTGTTTGGAGCAACTCTCTATCTTCACTCAATTTGCAAATGTGGCCACATTTAATTTTTCTTCCTCATCTTGTGGCAATGATAGAGGAGGTAGATGTGGTGCTTGTGGGAGAAGTGGTTGAGGTGGCAAAGAACCATGTCAACTTTAGGAAAAGCCTGGACATAGTGTCAAAAATTGCTTTCACAGGGTTAACCGAAGTTTTAACCACCTACAGCGACCAAGAAATCCCTTGATGCAACTTACGATGCTACCCCTAAGATGGTTGGAGGTGATTCATGGTACTTGGATAGTGGAGCAATAACTTATATCACTAATGATGTTGAAAGAATTGATGGTGATGTGAAAAATGATGGTAATATTTCATTACACGTTGCCAATGGTGAAAATCTCAATGTTGAACAAATAGGTTCTTTTATTATACAAAATGTTTCTAACCAATATGTGACTCCTAACAATGTTTTATATGCTCCTAAAGTTAAGAAAAATTTGTTAAGTGTTCTAAAAATATCTGATGACAATGATGTTGTTTTTTTAATGAACTCTCATCATGCCATTGTAAAGAAACAAGGCACAGGAGTGACAATGCTGAAAGGGGTGAAAAGTAATGATGGCTTATACAAGGCCACTACTAGAAAAGTGCAGAAGAAGCAAGGAAGGAGTTTTGAGAAGGTTTTTGAAATTAGTAAAGAAGTCATTCATGATATTGGAAATAATACACATAGTGTTAACACTAATAGCAGAAATTTATGACATTGTAGGCTTAGTCATCCAAGAGAGAAATTTTTGATAAAGCTCATAAGTGATTGTAATATAAAAATCAATGAAAAGAATGAGTTTATATTTTGTGAATCTTGCAAGTTTGGGAAGCATTTGCATTATTAGTGGGAAGCATTTCATACAGCCACAGAGCTGATCAATGTACTGCCTAGTACTGTTCTAAATAGGGACTCACCCTATTTCAAGCTATATAAAAAGAAGCCTAATTATGATAAGTTCAAAGTGTTTAGTTTAGCTTACTACTTGTGTTTAAGGGACTATAACTATCACAAATTACAATTCAAAAAAATAAAGTGCGTTTTCCTTGGGTACAACAATCTATAAGTAGGATCTATATAAGGCTGCACAAAAGACAAGATGGCACTGGACTTCACCCTAACTTGAAGTTCAATCTCTTTTATGAAAAGAACTAGGTTAGGTAACCGGTAATCCGGTCTTGTCTAGTGATAACTTAAAAATTAATAGGACCGGACTTGGTCCATAGGACTGAGAGACTGGTTTTGTCAGTCCAGTACTCACTTAGCTTTTTTTTCTCTTTTTATTCTATGAGAGACAATAATCCATTTCAACATAATAAACTCAATTAAAATAGTAAAAATACTTATAATAATAATAAATCCATAATAATTTCTAACAATAAGAAAAAAATATTTTTGTTATAGTCCAAGTGATTTAAATTTTTAACTTTAACAAAAACAACACTCAATAAAATTCAACAATACCACATTACAATAATAATTTAGAAACAAACTCAACAAATCTTCATACAATTATCTCCTTAGCATCAATTACACTTCAAACATTTATCAAAAATAAATTAATTATAATTATAATAAAAAATTAATAGGATTGGATTGGACCAAGTGGTCCAGATGTCTAGTTTCTTATCCAGTCCAACCCAAAAAAATAGTCTGGTCTTTTCAGTCTTTTTGGTCCTGAAGGACTAGTATCTATACGAATCGAATAAGATTGAGACCATCTCGGGTTGGACTGGACCAAATAGGACTGGAAGACTTTTGCACATTCCTAGATCTATATATCTTGCCGTGTTGAATTTAATGAAGGCAATTTTCCATTCTCATCAAGTTTCATAAATAAAAAAGGAGATCCTATTTTTGAGATGTACTTCATTGAAAACTTGGAGTCATTTCCTTCATATTTGCCAACTTCTCATTTTAAATCTGCTTCTCAGTCCCAATTTGCTACTTCTAGTAAGAAAACACTAGAAAATCATTCTGGAAACACTCATACAAATCCTCAGTCTGAACTTTCTCCCTTAAGTACTTGCAGAATAGAAGAGCTTAATGATGAGAATGATAGATCTACAAATTAGACAAAAGTTCAAGATCATAATAGTGAACATGGCAGTATACAATCAAGTCAATCCACAACTTAGTCATAAGGTAACACAACACTCATCCTATAATGACTAAAAGCAAGGCATGGGTTCATAAACAAAAAGCACCATTTGATAGGACAGCTATAGACTCAGTGATTGAAATAATTGAACCAAAAAGTGTTCAAAATGCCTTAAAGCTAGATTTGTGGAGAAATGCAATGGTTGACGAGTTCAACGCTCTTATAAAAAATCATACATGGATCTTAGTTCCTTATTACATAGATAAGGAAAAATTAGTTGACTGTAAATGTAGAAGGCTCATTTCTCAAACTTAAAGCAAGATTAGTTGCTAAAGGTTTTCAATAAAGTTTTAAAATTTATTTTGATGAAACATTTAGCCCTATTTTAAAGTCTTCAACACTAAGATTTACCCTAAATGTTGCTATGTGCTTTGGATGGCAAATTAGACAGTTTGATATCAATAATGCATTCTTGAATAGCATTATACAAGAAAGGGTATATATGAAACAACCTAAAGGTTTTACTAATAGAAGATTTCCCAATCATATCTATTTGCTTCACAATGCTATATATGGTCTAAAACAAGCTCCTCGAGCTTGGTCTGAGAGGCTGAGGATTGCCCTACTCAGTTTGAATTTTAAGAATTCTAGGTGTGACACTTATTTATTTTTCTATAGAATGAAAACACAAGTGATGTTTGTACTCATATATGTTGATGACATAATCTTGATAGGAAATAGCCCCTATATGCTATCCTTCTTTATAAAGTAGCTTAATTTGTTATTTCCTTTAAATAATATAGGAACCTTACATCACTTTCTGGGTATTGAAGCATACAAAGACTCTTTAAGGCTTTATCTTAAATAGGAAAAAAATATATTAATGACATTTTGAAGAGGTTTGGAATGGATTGTTGCTCTCCTATTCCTACTCTTATAGTTGTGAACAAAGTTTTATTAATTAATGAAGGTGTACCACTCAAGGATCTTTCTATATATAGAACAGTAATTGGGGCATTTCAATATTTGATTACCACAAGACCAGACATTTTATATGTTATAAATCCACTGAGTCAATTTCTCAAGGCACCAACAGATCAATACTGGCAAGCAGTAAAACAAATTCTAAAATATCTGAAGGGATCAACAAATTTATCTTCACACATAAAACCTAATCATCATCTCACCTTACAAGGATTTTTTGAAGCCAATTGGGCCATTTGTATTTGTAATATTGATGCACACAATTATGTAATAAATTTTGCAAGTGTACGGGTCATAAATATAGTATATGATAAATTAAGGTCGATTTCATAGAGAATCAAGTTAATTGGTGATTAGGTAATAAATTCTCCTTTTTCATTTAAATCAAGCAAAACAAAATTTGGATTTGATATTTGTGAAATAAGAAATTGAAATTATATGAATGCACTAAAATTAAAATTTCAACAACCACAAACAATCAAGGCAACCTAAGGTAGCTAATCCCTTCTTTAATTCATAGAGCATGTAATTACCTAAGTAAATTCACTTAATATTAATTTGTTAATCTAGAGTATTAATAGGAATAATTATCTTTTGATTAATTACACTTCTCTCTTGAATTAATAAGCTATTCCAAACACAATTACCTAATACATAATCTATCCTAATGTGATTATATGGGTCCAAAAGGTATATTCCTTATCTTATTGGCAAATTAGAATAACTTCTAATCCTATATTACTCAATCTAATAGTCTAATTCATATTTTTCTCTTCTAAGGCAAAATGTAAACCCTGAAATTCACATTCAATGGTAATCAAGTATTAAGTAGACAAACAATCACAAGATTAAGTAAACAAAACTAATATTAAGCTCAAATAAATAATTCAAACATGCTCTTATCCAAGAATTAGTTCATAGCAACCATATATTAAGAGAAAATTAGCCATACATGACTTTCATAATAGCAAAA
Source organism: Prosopis cineraria (assembly GCF_029017545.1). Lineage (NCBI taxonomy): Eukaryota > Viridiplantae > Streptophyta > Magnoliopsida > Fabales > Fabaceae > Prosopis > Prosopis cineraria. The sequence goes on from NW_026555336.1 coordinate 75,313, forward strand.
TTAGCAATATATACAGTAAAGTATAGAGAAGAAAGAGAAGAAAAGCTTAATCTGAGAAATTTTGAGCGAAACCCTTGATTTTTCACTAAACCCAAGCTTCTCCAACCTTTCTTTGGCTCCTTTTGCTCTTCCTGGACATTTTGGAGTTGCTAGAGGTGAAGAATCCCTAAAAATGAGGTCCATAAGCCCTAAAAATTCATTGAGAGTTAAAATTGTACATTTTATTAAAATCACGTTTCGCTATAGCGAACATGACCTTTTCAGATTTAATTCCTTTAACTTGGGCTCTGAAATTTTCTTCTTTGGGCTGTTAAATTGAGCTTTCCTACATATATAAAACCCAAAATAATGCTAGAATTAATCCAGTAACTTCCAACACATTTTCAAGCCTATTTTCACACACATTTATCCACTTAATCATATTTTTGCCAAAAAAATTCAAATAAATGACTTCTAATTACATTAAAAAAATCAATAAATTTAATAAAATATTGAAAATAATCAAACCTTCACATTTGAATATTTGGTTGTCCTCAAGCAAAGAGAAAATAATTATACAAAAATGGAAAAAATGTGAATATTTTAAGATCAAATACAATTCAAACTTTCAAGAACCCAATTTAATTAGAAATCTTTCCTTCCTTCCAAAAATAATAGTAGCAAGGCACTTAATTAAGCAAAGATAAATTCCAATAGATTATTTCTCACCAGTCAAGTGTTTACACTCTATGCTCCAGGTGTCTAAGGGTTGTGTTTCACTTAATTCCACCTATTATAATCCATCTACCATAGGCTTGTTTCTTATCTTAATCTCCATTAAATTATGTCATTGCACACACAAATCAAAAGAACTTTTGAAAGGTTGTAATGTTCTAGGTAGGACAATGAAATCAAAATTGTTCAATGAGTCAAAATTACATACTCTAAGTAGTGCTAAGCATATTAAATGAGGATCAAGAAAATTGAAGGATAAACTACAACTATTTACAAGAGGTATCAATGAAGATCAACAATTTTTTTTACTTGATTTTTTTGTATTATTCATCATTTTTTTTAAACTTTTAGTATTCTTTTCTCTTCTTTTTTCATCTTCTCTTCTTTTATTTCCTCTTTCTTTTTCTTTTGAACCACTTATGAAAACCTAACTAACTTTTAAGTCCTTCATTTTCTTTTATGGATGCAACACTTATAACTAACCAAAGTAGTAAATAGGAATAAAAATGGATGAAAAGTAAGAAAATCTTAGCAAAAGGGGTTATGATAATTTTTTTTAATAAGGCTAAGGCTCAAATGGTGAAACAACAAATTTATATAAAAAAGGATGGTTATTTGGCCAGACTAGCTAAGAAAATATATGCCTAAATTATTTTTGTGTATGTAAATGGCTATTACAAGTCTCAATAAAGATTCAAAATAAGTTCTAGAGATGAAATCACAATAAATGTACTCTCTCTTAAAGGAAATGAACATTTGGGCTCAAGATTCTCACAACTTTTTTGGACAAACTATTGTCAATTATCCAAACTTAATCCATTGCCTATTTACTAAAATTCTAGGAAGGTAGGACTGACTTCTAATCAAATTTAATTCTTTCAAGCTGAAATCAATCTGACGTTAGCCACATTCACAAGAAAAACAAACAAACAAAATGACTAAAAAATGTTTAAAAGATTTTCAATTTTTTCAAATTTTTTAAATTTTTTTACTATGTACAATATGTACAACCAAGTCTTAAAAAAAAAAAATCAAGAACAAGCAAAAAACCAAATGTAATAGCAAGTACCCCTTCCCCCACACTTATATTAAACATTGTGATGTGGTGAGTTGAAAATAAACAAGGAGATAGGGACATTGAAACTCCCTTGACCAATAGATATGGTGAGTTGACAGATATAAAGACTTTGAGAGAGGGATGAGAGTGACATATCCTCAAGAGAACATGGTACCTGATAATAGCATTAAATAGAAAAGTGGATAAATTGGAGACCAAGAAATTAGATACAGACCATTAAATAATAAGTTGTCAATTATCAATCACAACCTTAAGAGAATAAGTGACAAACTAAGTAGCCAAAGAAAAAGGAAAAAAAAAAATCTAACAATAAGAGAAAAGACAGAATTCCATCAGAATAGAAACTCAAGGTAACAACAAGAGTAGCAAGAAAAGGAGCCAATGATGGAGTTTAGAGCTCAAAATCTAGCATATTAATTCTCTTCCATTCTTGTAATTAAATCTTGCATGGAATCCAATTGTTGCTTCATCTAGATGGCTTAACTTTTATTTGATGATACTTGATTAGAATTCTTTGATGTTTGCCCTTTCTTAGCCATCCAACTATGAGTAAAGGCATGTAATCTTTTAGTAGATAATAAGGTAAGCGCCACCAAATATCACAAAATAGGAGGGTTGATGACTAAAGGAACAAGAGAAGAGTAAATCTCTACGATAGATTTCAAAACAGGAAATGTGCAAGCAGTAAAAAGAAAAGAAAATATTTTTTTAATTTTAAATGTATAGGAAAAAAATATACACACAAACAAAGCATCAAGTTTTTTTTTAAAGTAATTTTTATTTTTTTATAGTAATTAAAACAAGCAAGACAAAATATTTTTGAACTAATTTTTTAATTTTTTTTAAAATATGAATTTTTTAATGAATATTTATAAATTTATTCTTATTAAACTAATGAATTTTTTTATGAATTTTTTAACTCAACCAAAGATTTCACAAAAGAATCAGAAAAAAAATGATTTTATCAAAATTGAGGCATGCGCTAGGCTCATTGAATATGCGCCATGGCGTGTTTACCTTTGTGCCATAGGTCATGGTTAGTGGCACCATGCGCCATGGCACATTGCATGTTTCATAACAGCAAACTTTTGTTGTTAATTTGATAGCTTTTGGGGCAACTTTTGATGCCCCCATTCCTTCGTCCGACATCCGATTGATATGAACTAGGTGTCTACCGAAAGTTCTTTTTAAGCTCTAACCAATGACCTTAGTTACACAATCAAATTATTACATATTCAAAATTTGGATGCTCATTTTAAAACTTACATTTTTTCAACAATTTCCACAAAACTAAGTGTCTAAATCATTCACCAAAAGCCAAGAGCCATTGACATTACTTGACCACATGTAATACACCACAACTAACTTGTGCAATGCATCATGTCATATCAAACACTTATAATTTATAATTTCAATACTCAACCCCTTAATTCAAAAATATAGAAGGGGGGATCAAGCACCCTTTTCATCAAATAAATCCTAAACATCACACAATATGCCTAATTCTTGCATTAGTATTTTGGCCCTATTATAGATATTACATTTCATAAACTCACTCTCTAGGGCCCAAAATGCACTTATAACTTACAAAACAGATAATGCAAGTAAGAACCAAAATGGAATATTCCTAGTTGGCAATTTCAATTGTCATATACACATAGATGCTTAAAAATAAAGAGGCATACTAAATAAGATCGCCGTCCCAAGCCTCTAGTTGTTTTCATTTTTATGGTCCTCTTGAGCTATTTCCTGTAATATTGAAGATAGTGGGGTCAGTACAACCACTTAGTAATCAAGATCTAACTAACTCATACTAATGCATGTCTATTAATTTAATTGCAAGTGGTAAGTACAATCAATTTCTGAACTATGTAAAATATTCAAGAGCATAAATTCACATTTCCAGGCATAATAGCACATACTTGTAAAATAATGCTTTTTAACAACTTTTATATAGGAGAGAGTTTGTCACATAATCAATTGACATATACTTGAAAGGGATTAAGACTCACTTTATGGTTTTCATCATTAGGGTCACAATTACAGACAACTATGTGTCCTGTTTCACTATATACATGATCACATCTCCTTTATATCTTCTTTATTCCTCTGACATGAAACCGTGGCTATAGCACAATGGGATAGTCTAAAATCTAGGACTTCTCTAGCCTAAATACTTGTGAGGGGTTACTTGACTAAGGTTTTCCTAACTCACTTGTGAAGCATGGTTTTTCCTATTTTCTTGTACTATAGGGTGTCATACTCCCTAGACTAGCTTTCTCATTGAACCAGTGGATAGCAAGCTAGATTCAAGCCTCTCATTGAACCAGTGAGACAGTCTCTCATTGAACAAGTAGGACAATATGTATACAAACAAATATGGGCAAGTCACCAACTTGGATGGGAGCCTTAGCACGTAGATCTAATTCTCTACTCCTTTTCCTAGGCGAACTCCCACCTCTCATGATCATGCAATATGTAGATATGCAATAACTCATATTTAACACACATCATGGAACTCCACAACACATATGTTATTGAACTCCTCAAATACATAATCGTTGCACTCTCACATTCACAATCATTGAACTTTTTAATTTTAAAATCATTGAACTTCATTAGATAACCACCTCATAGGAGGTTTTTCAAATAAAACATGCCACTTTGCATTTTAATAAATCTCATATAATTCAATCATCAAATATTAATTAATAAACTAATTAACACATAAAAGCATAAAATATAATTTTGCCAATTACTTCAAGTCTTTGAGAGGTCAAAAGTTTCACCCATTAATTACTCACTCCCAAAGCTTACAAGAAGCTTGAATAGTGCCAATAAAGTTTCTCTACAAACATTCACAATGAAGTTCATCAAAATTTACTTTTGAGCTAATTTTCACAAGGAACTCAACACTTCTTTATGCTCAAGATTCATTTTCTACTCATATAAAAAGACCCATAAAGTTTTTTTTTTTTGCTTCATTTAACATTTATTAACATCATTAAGCTCTTAAATGGCTATTAATGAAACCACATTGTTCTCAACTAGCACATTTATGGTGAAATTCGCATATTAAATGCTCTCCAACCATTAATAATCATAAATTCATAAATACCAAGTTTCATTAGGTCAATCTACTCCTATTAACTCTATTTAAGTTAATGGGTTTAGACTTATAGCCTATATGGATTGAAAATTAACATTATCACCGAAACCTTAACTTTTAGCACTAAGAAAATGAAAGAAGAAGGAGGATTTAGGTGCAGGAAGCTTTCCTTTAGTGTTGATGAGCTTTAAAACACTCTTAATATTCTATTTCCTCAAGCCCTTACATAGCTCTTCAAATGCTCTCTCAAATTTCTCCCTTTCTTCTTATTTTTGCGAGCTGCAGATAGACTTATTTCTGTAGAAAAATGTTTATGCATTGCGGTGGACGTACAATGTGCCATAGTGTATGGCACAGAGAGAGTTTCCCCAGGCATGTTAGCATGCATGCATTGCGGTGCCTAATCCATAAGCCGCAATGCATGGTATAAAATCTCATCCTTCAGATTTCTTCCTCTTTTTATTCTTGGGTAACTTGATTCTCCTTCAAACTCGCGTTTAGGTTTGGAAATCACAATCAAACACACACATTAGGCCTCTCTAGCCACACATCTCACTAATACATATAATTAATCTAATTCATGCTTAATTAATTTGGTTTAAAATTGAGTATATTATAGTATTGATGACCAACAATTGCTTAGGGGTTAATGTGTGTTAAGGGCAATTCCTTGGTTTCTTAGTCAGGAAAAAAGCAGTAGGTAGTTGATCGATCAAGTACTGAGTTAGAGTATGGATCCCTTATGGACCTTGCTTCAGAGCTCGCATGGCTTCCATCCTTGATGTTTGAAATTAGTTTGAAACTTTCTCAACCTTCGATAGCCTAGTGTGACAATCTTAATGCATCAGCCTTAGCTCCAATCTAGTGTATCATGCTCAAACTAAGCACATAGAGCTAGATGTGCACTTTATCAGAGATCATGTCCTATCTCGGCAGCTTATTGTGCAAACTAGGCATTTCGTTGACCTATTTACTAAAGCAGTCTCACATTCAAAGTTTCTAGGCTTAAGGGGTAAATCCATCTTGTAAAACACCCAGTCTCTCATTTAAAGGAGGTTGTCAAGAAAATATGTAAGAAGCCTACTTGTATAAGGTCCAGTGTAATAAAGGGCCACTAGGTTTCTTGTATAAAATATTCTTTATTATTTGTTTCTTTGTACAACTATGCCTTCTAGGGTTTTATATCTATACTATATAAGGAATGAACAGCATAAGGCCACATGCGCCTCTAATTTTACCATTTCTTTTTCCTTATAAACCTTATCTCTCATCTCATGCCCATGTTCTCATAAGCATTAATACTAATTGATTAATATTAATTTATGACATGGTGAGATAAAGAAATAATATTCAAATGCAAACTAACATATTGTTTGTTTCTATTCAGTAAACCAAATATATAAAGGACATAGAATGCTCCATTCATATTCAAGAAAAAGAAAAGGATATGGAATAAATGGAGTTGACCTTTTGAATATATAGGCCGATTCTTGCATGGTTCTTAGACATTGATCACTATTGTATGTAACATGTAAGGATATGAGAATCAAAACAATTATATAGTTAAGTCTAAATATAAAGTGTTGAAAGCTATAGTGCTTGGGAATTAACATATTGAAGAACATATATTCCTTAGCAAGCTCTTCCTTAAAAGCTAAGAAATCATTTGAAAAGCTAAGTAGCTTATCGTCTAGCATATTCACTTATGATGACCTACCCTAGCTATATGAAGTTTGTGATTGAGTCTATACCTATGTGAATGTGTAACATACTTTAGATGGAGTTACGTGATTGTTCAAGTCTTCCATATATAACACACACAGTCTAGTCTTAGTATTTGTAGTTGCCATTATAAGTATATAACATACATGCCTATAGATATTGTAATGTTTTTAAGGGAGCTTTTCTTTCTTTGTTCTTTTTAGCTATCAAATAGGTTTTTTTAATATATCAATTGGTTTCTGGAAGATACGTTAGCCTCTGATTTATATTTCATAATTGGGTAATTAAAATCACATAATTGTAAAGTTCTTAGGGTGATAATTTTGTTTTTCATATGCAAGCATTTCATAGTGAAACCAAAATTTTGATATTCATGTTTACCAAAATATAACTTTGCATAAAATGCTCAATGTTGCCTTATTAAGAAGTCATTATCATTTATATTATAATATAACCGTACTTATAGTTGGCTTATCCATAACATTTCAAAAGCTAGAAAGAGGGGAGGATGAAGATGAGAGATTAGGGGCAATTAATACATCAAACATAATATTATTGATAGAAGTAGGCAGCAAACTGATCAAAAACTACATTGAAGCAAGCATGCATGCATAAATCATAAGCCTACACTAAGAAAAGGAAATGAATGGACACAAACACAGAACCTACCTAACAGAGAATGACAAGATAGGGCGTGACGAAATATAAAAATGACACTAATAATTTCCTTAAGTTTTGATGGAATGGCCTATGCCAGGGCTGTGTCCTGGAGTTGTAAGGCTATAGGCTTCAACATGCCCCTTAAGATTTAGTCTAGTGGTGTGGTAAGAGGCAATTTTAGATTTTGTTGTGTGTTTTGTAGAGTTAGGGGAGTGGCTAATAATATCATTCTATCTTAAGTTCCTGCCCTCTATAAAGACAAGTTTATAGGACAAAACCAACAGTACAAGGAAGAAGCAAGTGCGAGCAAAATGTGCTATTGCCAAAACTCAAGTGAGTGTCAAAGGGAGTATCTGGAGGAAGACTAGATATTGAAAAAGCTCACTATGCATTGATGGTATTTATGGCTATAAAATTTATATATTATATTTAGTTCCCAACTCTAAGGCCCCTGGGGGAGGGGAAGGGTTGTTGAAAAAGTATTCTCTTGTCATTAAAAAAAGATTTGGATTCAATGAGTGACCTAAATTTACTCACTCAATGAGTATTCCAATTGTAATAATTGAATTTCATTTAAACTTGAAAATTATTAATATACATTTTTTTAAAAAATTTAAAACAACCATCATGATCAAAACACTACTCTCTCTTGTGCTATCCTTTTCAAAAATTTAAAATTTGGTGGTTTTTGAGTATTATATAACAAAATTATTGACAGCTATTTGATTAAATAGAATGATTATTATCTTGCCACGTGAGACACTCATTAAGTGAGTGAATTTGTACCACTCACTATATCTAAATCCCAAAAAAAGTTCTTGCATTAACCTAATTTTTCTTATTAAATATCTTTGCATTTTCTAAGTGAAATGAGAGTATTTTTTCTTTTGATTGTGAATAGGTATGTTCTTATCTTAGAAACAATAACTACTGGAAGCATGGTTGAGTATTATGTGAGAGCTCCCTTCTAAAAGCAACATTTGAACCTTAGTTCACTTTGCTTCTTTCATTTTGACCAAATTGCTATTAGGAAGGGGGGAGAGAGAGAGCAGTTTATCTCATAAAGAATGTATATCCTCCTCCACTAGATACAATTAACCAGTTATAACTCATGATAATCAAAGGATTAACCCAATTTAGAGATTACCAAGTTTTCGTTTCAAAATAAGGGAACCCAAGTTTTTATAATCAAAATGAGTTTAAATTGATCATAATCTCTTATATCAAAATAAAAACAAATTATAGAAGTATGAGATACCTCAAATGAGTGAAAAAGAATGAAAATAGTTGAAAAATAATATGTTTGCTATGGGACAAGGCAATGCGTTGTAGCTTGTGCACGCTGCGCCGTGCCATATTGCTCTTTATACCACGGGTCACGGCTCAGGAGCCCATGCGCCACAACATGTTACATGTTAATGATAGTAGAATCGGGAAATTTTTGATGCATTTTGATTCTTCGTTTGATGTTTGAATAATATGATCTAGGTGTCTACAAAAAGCTCTTTTTCATAAACTAGCTAATGGCATGGGTTTCACTCTCAAAACAAGTCACACTAGGGAGTTGGACACCCAAACCTATTTTTATCACTTTTTACAACTTTTCACAATAAAAGGGTGTCTAAAGCCCAAAACACGTGCCAAAAGCCTTTCCTAATACCTTGACCATATTCATTGAACCTAGGACTACCAGTACAACACGTCATGTACACTCAATTAACAATATAACACAAAATCACTCATCAACTCCTTTTTCATCAAAATAAAAGGGGGATGCAACTTTCCTTGCGTTGCATCAAAACTAATCACAAAATGCTTGAAATATCATTTCTACACTTGTACTAGTATTTTGCCCCTATCAACATATATATCTCATCATACATAAAATACTCAGGGCCTAAAATACAATTCAGCTATTTACAACAATAAAATAGTGTAAGTGTAATAATATGCAACCTAAAATTGGTAATAATATTCTATTACACAAAATAGACATAAACTAGAGGCATACATCAGGAATGAACTAATTCATAGCCTCTTGAGCTTTCTCCCTTTCTACACTAGAACTAGAACCTAAAAAGTGTTAAATGAAAGGGGTAAGCCTAGCTACTTAGTAACTAAGGTAAAACCTACCTTATGCAATTATATATCAATTGTAATAAAACACATGTAAATGAAACTAAGTTCTTAAAACATGTTAAACCACATATCAAAAATTATCATTACACCTTTAACCCATTTCCATCTTACATATACTAGATGCATTGTCACAAGATACTTAGACATATGACTATGACCTATTATTCATGTGACTTGTTATATCATAATCATGTAACGCGTCTTAAGTTTGCATAGGCAATGATCAATCAATCTTATATCCTCCTTATTTTCTCCAACTAAAATTGTGGGTTATAATAGTAAATAAGGCTCTGTCAGTGTGACTGGACTACCCAAGCTCACCATTCGTGAGGTGTGACCCAGCCAAAGATCACAGTACTCACTTTTAGGCTATGGCTTTCCCCATCCTCGAATCTTTAGGGTGTCGTATTTCTTAAGCTATTCTCCTTGATAAACTAGTGAAGAAAGCTAGGTTTTAGTCCCTCGACAAACTATGGGACAATCTCTCAATAAATTGTGGGATAAGGCTATATCCTAGTACACCGAAAGACAGCATAAATATCATATGAATTTTAACTATTCCTAAATCTCAAGGCAACTCTTGCCAACTGATCATGCCATGTGTGATATCTACTAATTTCACAAATCTCATTTTCTCAACATTATTTTCATTTTCAAGTGTAGCATCTCACCATACCCTCTAGGGTCTTTTGCCCCATTTAGGCTTACCACACCCTCCAAGGTTTATTGATGCATAGCCTAACACTATATTATATTACCTATTTTCACATACAGTCATTACTTTATTCTCATTATCACCATATTCCATTTCTTTATTAATCCACATTTTCCTCAACCTAATATCACATTCATCTTCCTAAACGTATATGCATGCTTATAGCTCGAAAACTATCTTGATTTTATATTTGCAATACAAGCCAGATATAACATCATGCACATTCATATTTTCAAATCATACATTAAAAGTATTAACATGCTTTCACATTAAAATCAACTCATGCATGTGACAATCCCTATTATTCACAATTTAAAATCAGTTGATATATAACTACCTAGAATAGGATTTTCTTAATTATTTCAAACCTTTGAGAGGTCAAAGATTTACCCCCCTTAATATTTATAGCCTCCAAGCCTAAATTCCCAAACCTCAATGGTGTCCAAGAGCTTAATCTGCAATCCATAAATTATTAGATTTATCAACATGGTCAAACACCTACTTTTCAACTCTCATCTTCCACTTTTAGATTACTTAACGCTTATTTTGTATAAGTTTGGGCCTATCCATTGGGTTTATTAACCCTCTTTAGTATCTAATAATATTCTTGAGCCATTAAACTCCTATTAATGGTATCATACTCTTCCAACAACCCTAATTGATGTCATTTTTACATAATAATGGGACCCAGCTACCAAAAGTGCCAAAAAACCAATATATTAGATACTCTAATCTACTCCTAGTAACTCTATTTGAGTCAATAAATTCGGATTCATAACCTATATAGATTGAAAATCATCTCCCTTTATCAAGCCCTAACCATAAACTCATAAATGTGAAAGATGGGAGGAATGTGGCTTAGGATACTTACCTTAAGTATTTAATAGCTTTAAAATGTCCCAAATATCCTTCGAAGATGAACCCTAACAAAACTTGGCACACCTTCCTCATTTTCTCCTTTCTCCCTTCTCTATTTCTATCTCAGTTCATGACTGATATGCTGCAGAAATTGGTTGTGCGCTGTAGCGAATGCTACAGGTGCTGCAGCAGACATGATTCACGCTATGGTGTGTGGCACAGCAATACTAAATCTTTATTCTCTTCTTCTTTCAATGTTTGGGTGGCTCGACTCTACATCAAACTCATAATTGGGGCTAAAATACAACTCAAAATCAGTTATTAGACCTTCCTAGCAACACACCACTATAATTTACTTAACTATTATAATTAAGTTTAGTTAATCAGGGATTAAAATTTGAGAGTTACACAAAATATAATAAGAAGACCTATGGGAAGAAAGGAAACCTATATATAATCCATACAATAAAATCAATTAGTGGGCTTAGGGGAAGAAGAAGGTGTCCACCACAAGCTGCACATGCAGTTTTAGTCACTACACACAATGGCGGAGCGAGGACCATAAGTTTAATTTGCCACAAACAAATTAAGTCACCACACACAATGGTGAGGTTAAGACCATAGCTCAAGGAAGTTTAATTAAAAAAATTTACTACTACAAAAATAGGATTTAGTAGTAGCAATAAAAAAAATGAAATGTTACTAATATTCAACCCAAAGCAAAGACGAGGTATATCTTAATTAAATTGTCACCACTTATAAATTATTCTTTAATTTAAAATTTTAGTAAAACAAATAGAGATGACGTTTATTACATGAAAAGCCACTGTTTCTTGTTATTTGATAGTTAAGTGACTGTTCAATTATAAACGCCACCTCTCTACTTTATAATTAATTAAGTATGTTTTTTACTATTAGATTAAATAATTATTCTATCAATGATATTTAATAAGAAAAAATAATTAATTATTATTAATTAATAATTAAAAGAAGAGATGTCACATTTCTAGAGTTTAAAAACGTCACCTCTCTAATTTTATAATTAATATAATAATATATATTATTATTTAATAAGTAAAACAAGAGAAGTGGCGTTTTTTGAGATAGGAAATGCCACCTCTCTAATATGTTAACAAATTATTAATTTAATTTATCAAACTAAATTATTCTTTTATTATAATTATTTAATAAATATTTAAAAATAATATTTAAAATTATTTAATAATTTGCATCAAATAGGTGGCATTTCCAGTGATTATAAGCTCCACCTAATTACTTTGATATTTATTTAGTATAAAAATTCATTTAAATGAGAGAGGTCACTAAAAAGGCCACCTCTCTCCTCTAACTGATTTAATTAGTTATATTTCACACATATATAATTACTAAATATTGATTCTTAGATATATTTTTTTTTTGTTTTTGATAACATTTCTTAGATATCTTTGTTATTTAATAACAATGATGAATTAACAATAATAAGAAATTTTTTGTTTTTAATTACTAGGAAGATAGGTGGCCTCTTAATCAGATTTTTTTTATAGTTATGTTAATTAATAATATAGATTTACTAATGTAAATAAATAATAATAATTTAATTAAATAAAATATTTTACTAAAAGTATTTAATCACAATTAATATTTAAAATATAATATCATTTAAAACTTTTATTAAATAATAAATATTAAAAAATTTATTCAAATGAGAGACACTACTACAAAAAAGGAAATATAAAATGATTATTTTCCTTACTATATAACGGTTATGAACTGTTGAGTAAGCTAGCGCTGAATATTCTATGACCATTTATTTAACAGTTTTTAACCATTAACTATTTTTAATTTATTCAACAATTTTTTATTCCAAAACCGTTGCATAAATTTTTGAAATTTCAAAATGAGAAATTGTGAGAGATAATATTCAACGGTTCTGGAATAAAAACCGTTGAATGTTTTCAAATTATTCAATAGTTATTAATTAAAAACCGTTGAATATATATACTTATTCAGTGGTTGTAAGATGAAACCGCTAAATAGTTTTGTGATCATATTCAACGGTTTTATCTTATAACTGTTGAATATTAGGACCTAATTTTTTCCATATTCTACCTACATTTCTAGCAAGCCCCCTGTATTGTAAATTATAGAATGATATTTCAGAACCTAGACACAAATGTCAGCCAATAATAGTTACGTTTATATATATAAATGTACAATGAATTCCTATAAAAAACTTATATACAACTTGAATTGCTTAAATGAAAGCAATTAATGGTTAAAACATAAAGCTCCAAATTCCAAAATTTGCCTAAGTTTCCTAACTGTCACTGCTGCTGGCTGTTGAAAGTAAACCATGCTTTAAAAATACCGTGTGCTAACTCTTCAAAGACTTCTTCCATTTGAGCATGAGTATACGTGTCACAGTATGTGTCCTCGTAGTACTATATGCAATAACAACAACAAAAAATTAAAATTATGTTTATTGATAAAAACTAATAAAATAGAATGGGAAGACAATTACATCATTCGGAAGAATTCCGGTTGGAGCATGTTGGATTATGTCCTTCATGAATTTCATGACAGTGTACCCATAATCCTTGACTTTGTTTGCTTGCTTTGGGTACTACAATTATACAATGGATAAAATAACTAAATAGTTAATTAATAATATGGCATGACCTATACAGTGACGTTTCTAACATAATTAATGATAAATACATATACCTTGACAACTGTCCATGATGTTGCTGTATCAAACCGACTGCTGTCCTTTACTAGTTGTCAAAATTATTGATCAACATCAGTGCGGTATATGACAATGGCCCTAACGTGAAATAGAAAACTTGACATGAGAAATATTCATACAAAAAAACAAATTACATATATGCAAACAAATTAATCAACTTACTGATTAATCATTTCCACAATATGTGGTCTGTTAGACGGATGGCCACTCCGAATAGGGTCAAGGTACCACACCCTCCCTAAAGTTGGATTGATCACAAGCAACATCCAGTGTCCCCTATGACAAAAATTACAATTAGAAAGTATCATATAAATAATTAAATTTTGAATAAATTAAAGTGAAGCATCGTAAAGTAACTTACCCTTCACAATAAGGTGCTATAAATATTGTGTTCTTGTCGGTACCACGTTGATGGAAGTACTTTGAAAGCTTCTGAGATATTTCCAATCCTTGCTTAGGACTCATTATGTCATGGCCATAAGGAAAGACCATTTGAGGCCTGACAAATATAATCTTCCGTGCTATATCTCTTCCAGCAAGCATGGTAGTGTAGAGGTTCCTTAAATGTTGAAATAAATAAAACAATATATGATTAAAGTGTGTGTGTGTATATAGCTAAATGTCTAATGAAAGGTTTTAGAAACATACCTCATATATAAGTTATATAGAGTAGTGGTAACCTCTGCATGGTTGAATAAATCATCCAACACCTCATTGTTGACTTGGTCAAAAGACTGTGGATCAGCATACATGTTTGTAGGGAAAGGGAGCAGCACTCCTTCTTGCATCTCGGCATAGGGGTTAAGCAATTGTCGATTTTTGTTGGGTGCGACTTGACTTTTAGAGGCTTGAGGCTGAGGGGCTTGAGGCTAATGTGCTTGAGGGAGAATCTGTGTCTTCTAGGCAAATGTGATGGATTCCCTCGACTTGTCAGAGCTCTTCTTATCCTTTTCCCTCTTTCGCTTAGTAGTGAATGCTTTCATAGCCTTTGGTGCTTTCTTTCCCACCGGCTTAGCAACAGGCTAATTTTTCTAACATATAAGATTGTTAGATATCAACTATAAAAAAATGCAAAAGAAGTTAATTTTCTATTAGGAGTTTAACAAATATACCATTGGAGATGGTGCCAAAATACGAAGAAGACGAACTGGCCATGCAACAAAGTTGAGCAATGCATCTACTACCATCCTTGCATTCGGAGTGGGGTAGGGTAGATCATAATTAGGATCCTCAACTGTCTTTAAAGAGACTTTCACTGTCCCTTCAGGGATGTGTTCATTGTAAAGCATTACTTGCCCAGCAATATTGTACATGCACCCCAGTGCAACCATATAGCCGTCTTCTGCCAAACAATCAACGTCGGCCTCACCTTACATAAATTAAAAAAAGAAAAAAATTATGTAATATGAACAATAAAAGTAGTATTATGTGTAAGATTATAGTAAAATGAATAATGATACCTCAGGTAGGAGCTGAGATGGGACTTTGCAACTCTTATTCACACTAGGGCTACTGTCGCCCAGTGGAAGCCCCAACTTGTGCCAGCTCAACAGTATATCGATGAGTCTAGATTGTTCTTGTATCTGTTGCGATTGTGCTAGTATCTGCTGTTTCTATTCTACTAGCTCTTGCCTCAACTCTTGAACCTCAGCAAAAGAAGTAGCCTTTTTACTACGCTTGAATGCATCACCAAAGTAATCTTTTCTTGT
The DNA here is from genome assembly GCF_029017545.1 of Prosopis cineraria. Classification (NCBI taxonomy): domain Eukaryota; kingdom Viridiplantae; phylum Streptophyta; class Magnoliopsida; order Fabales; family Fabaceae; genus Prosopis; species Prosopis cineraria. The sequence continues at coordinate 90,763 of NW_026555336.1, forward strand.
GACTCCAAAGCCAACGCCCCGAACATGACCAGGATGGTTAGTATTCCCCAACGCCTTCTCCAATATATCCTCATCAATAGTTTGAGTGCCTGCTAATGCCTCTTGAGTCAAAGTCTCCTGTGAAGTAGAAAAAAGCAAAGTTTATAAGTAAAAACTAATAACATTATATCAATATATCATTAATACTTACTATTATTTCAACAACCGCTTTTATTTTTAGGTTGTCAATATTGCTTGCTTTATTTTTTCGAGCCTCGACCCAAATCCTGCCACGAGATATAGAACCCTCCGATGCTTGCTCTTTCTCAATCAAACCCTTTTCAACTCCTGCATATCCCTTGCGTCCAGCCTTATATATATATTCTTTCTTTTTTGCCAACTCTTTATTTTTGGCGCTTAATGCCTTCGAAAAAACACAAAAACATAGTAAGTCAATTAATATAAAAAGGAGGTGACAATAAAGCAACAATATATAAATAAAATAATATTAATGTTACCTTAAACTTTGGACTGCAACGTGAGTTGACAAAAGCTTTCCATTCATCCTCACTCACAATTGTTGAAATGAGGGAAGGAACTGTATCTTCGATACCCTCCATGTCAGGGTTTGTCAAAAATTTACTGGTAACAAAACTTCTAAAAGATCTTAAGGCTATCCCAGCTTTTTGTAGAACAAACTTCTTGCACCTCTCCTCGATTTCAAATCCTGATTGTAAGATGAACATGTCAATTTAAACAAACGATTGCAAAACATTAAGTTAAAAAAAAAGCAAAGTGATAGTATCTTATTGTTAAAGTTCTCCACACTGCATCATTTATTGCTGGAGTTGCATTCTTCTAAGATTTTAAAGTAATAGGCACCGAGGACTTCGCTGCCACACCAATATAACTGATGAAGTTATGATTGTCAACTACTTGATTCTTATTGTTCTACTTGACAGTAAATTTTCTTCCTTCATTTCTTGCTTTAATGACTTCTTCCATCACAACCAACCTTCTCCTCAATTATTCTTCTTGCCTATCAAGGTCAGCCTTTTTCTTAGCCGGGTCATCATGCTGCCTACTCGGACTACTGGATCTAAAGCCAATATCAAGATGGTCATGCTCAATAGCCATTTACTTGTGAAAGAAATAATAATCAAGATTAAATAAATAAAAAGAATAAGTTAAAAAAATAAAAAAAAAATAATAACAACATGTGCACTTTCTTTAATAAGTCAACAATAACATAACTACCTATTTATGTTTTTTTATTTTTCTTGTTTTAACTACTTTTTTGACTAATTTCTTCTTCACTTTAACAACCTTTTTCTTTTGTTGAATTAATTTCCCCCTCTTGGAATCTAAATTCCCTCATTATGATCATGTCTTATGTAGAAAGCATTATCTTCAATACTATCTACACCATCATCATTTTCAAATGATGTCCTATGAAATGGATCAATTTCAACTTCATCATTTCTTCAACTTTGCTCATTTTCTGTATCTTCCATTTCTTCAACTTTCTTGTTACTCCATAAAACAATAGACCATTTTTTATCAGCTGGATCATGGATATAAAACACTTGTTTGGCTTAGGAAGAAAAAATGAAAGGATCCTCTGTGAACCCTTCCTTCTTCAGATTCACCCTAATTAACCCAAAGTTATCAATATCTACCCCATTCTTATATTCAACCTACTTGCAACCGAAGATTGGAACTCAAAAGAAGATGTAATCTAACTCCCAAATGTGCTCAATTACTTCGAAATAATGCATTTTTGTGTAAATAGGTTTTTTATCTTTCGCACTAGAAATGTGCATGCTATCACCTATGGTGGATACACCACTATTTTGTATTGTACTTTGGTCATCATGCTCCTTTGTGTGGAACTTGTACCCATTGCTAGTATAACTAGTGTAAGAGAAGACATGTTTGCTCGAACCTTATGCCAGTCATTTTAATCTATCAGAAACTGAATTAGGATTGGCATTGTACTTCCCTTCGATATGCTCTTTCAACCAGCGAATGAACTGTTTATTGTACAATTTGATGATCCAACTCTCTAATCAATGATGGTGCTGCCTTTTTAGCTCTGCCTTATGAATTTTTGCATACTCATCAATCTCTAGAAAGTTGTACAGCACAAAAAGGTGTACTTTTTCCCATTGGTCACTTGAGATAGTGACAATTTTTCTTCCTGTTGTCCGTTTTTTAGCTTCATCATCAACATTCCTTGAATTCTTTAAGTATTGACTGCAAAAGTAAATAGCCTCTTCATTAATATATCATTCAACAATGCAACCTTTTGGTTGACTCTGACTTTTCACATACACTTTCAATACTTTCATATTATGCTTAAAAGGGTACATCCACCTCAAATAAGCAGAGCCACATAATTGTACTCCCTAACCAAGTGAATGGCTAAGTGGACCACGATATTAAAAAATGCAGGGGGAAAAAACATCTCCAACTCACATAATGTTTTCACAATTTGGCTTTGCAATTTCAGCAACTTGTTAGGATTAATTACTTTACTACAGAGGCACCTAAAGAAGTAACATAGCTTTGTGACTGTACCTTGCATATTATCGGGTAAAATACCATGTATAGCAATCGAAATAAAATTCTCCATTAAAATATGGCAATCATAAGTCTTTAAACCTTTTAACTTTAGGTCCTTCATTGAGACAAGTTTCTAACATTTGAAGAGTAGCCATCTGGAACCTTGATTGTAGCAAGAAACTCACATAAACTTTTCTTTTCTTTTCTTTTCTTTTTTAGATAGTGTGTGAGCTGCTGCTTGAAGAAATGTGTGAGTTCCCTTCTTCTGCAATGCCAATTCTTCTCTTATGCCCATTTCAACCATATCTAACCTTGCATTGATGCCATCCTTCATCTTTCCTGGAATATGAAGCAACGTCCTAACAAGACTATCACACATATTTTTCTCAATATGCATCAAATCAAGGAAGTGTCACACATTCAAGGTCTTCCAATATGAAAACTAAAAAAAAATTGATCTTTTCTTCCACCCGCTTGTTCCAACATGCTTTGCAAACGGTTTGCCAAATTCAATATCAAGGTCTTTTACCTTTTCAAATAATTCCTCACCAGTCAACTGCTTTGGTGGCCTTTCTTCTTCTATTTTTCCATCAAAAGACTTTTTCCATCGACAATATCGATGTTTGTCACCCAACCATCTACAATGTCCAAGGTATATGTTCTTCACACCATGTTGCAATCTCATTGAACGTATTCCCTCTTCACAAATAGGATATCCAAGTTGTCTTTTAATACTATACCCTGATAGATTACCATACGCTGGAAAGTCATTGATTGTACTAAAAAGTATGGCTCTCAAATTGAATATCTCTTCTTTGTAGGCATCATATACCTCTACACCTGTCTCTCATAACAGCTTCAAGTCTTCAATCAATGGTTCTAAGTAAACATCTATGTCATTTTCGAGTTGCTTGGGCCCCGATATTAGCAAGGATAGCATCATATACTTTCACTTCATGCAAAGCCAGGGAGGAAGGTTATAAATGACTATCATCACAGGCCATGTACTATAGGTACTGCTCTGCATACCATATAGGTTTATCCCATCAGTAAATAATGCGAGGTGTAGGTTCCTATCTTCTTTTCCAAACTTAGGGTACTTCCGATCAAACCTTATCCATTCAGGAGAATCAGCTGGATGTCGAAATCTTATCATCTTTAATCCTTCCATCTGCATGCCATATTAAATTCTTTGCCTCTTGATGTATACTATACAAACACCTAAATCTTGAAATAATAGGAAAATACCACATTGCCTTCTTCACACTCTTCCCATTTTGCTTATAACGTGATGTCTCACACTTAGGACAGTGGGTTAGCTCTTCATATTCATTCCTAAATAAAATGCAATCATTAGGGTAAGCATGTATCTTCTTATAGCTTAGGCAAACTATGCGTAACACCTTCTTTGCATCATATAGCCGATCCGAAAGTTTATTATTCTTTGATAGCATTAGTTTGATTAGAGAGAGCAAGCTTGAAAAACTTGTATCACTCCACCCACTTGTTGCTTTCAGGTTGTACAATTCTAACACAGCGGACAATAAAGTGAACTCAGTACAACCCTCATACAAAGGTGTCTCCACATCAGTTTTCAACCTTTTGAATTTCTCTAGAAAATTCTTGAGTTCCTCTTCCATCACATCAACCAATTCTTCAAGACAATCAGCCTCATTTGCATTTGTGTCAAAAGATGATGGTGATGAACAACTTTCTATATACCCTCAGCCACTGTTATTCATATCTTCAGGTGTCTCCCCATGCTTTACCCAACACTTATAACTTTAATCAATTCCATATTTAAACAAGTGAAGTTCGCATGTCTCAGGAGAAATTGACTTCACATTGCCACAACTTAAACAAGGACAAATAATTCGCTCATGATTTTGGCGTTGTTTACTGTAAACTTAACAAATTCTGCCACCCTATCCCATATTCTTTAGATAGGCGATTGGCAGACATCTACTCCTTATCCATAATGCCCTTATTTAAGAAAGATGGTAAAAATAGAAAAGCATTTAGTGAATCATGAGTTTAATTATTTCAACAACTTCAACTATGCTTATATTTGTTCTTTTCAAGAGAAAAATTAAAATTAAAAAAAATTAGCAGCCTAACAATTTTGAATAAGTATTCCCCAAGTATTATGTCCTTTCTTTACACTATTTTAACCTACAAAATTTTAAACTAATTCAAGAAATAAGATAGAAGTATAATTAAACTCCCTCCAGACCATAATTAACAATGGTCATATTTGCAAGACTAAAATTTTTTAAAAAATTTGGTAGCATAACGGCATAAAACTAAGCATTTCCTAGGCTTACTACCCTTTTTAACAAATTAAACATTAAAATAACAACAAATTCATATTAAAAATCAAGCAATCAATCACATTTAACAAATTGGTAGCAGACACAGAGCATTTTCGTTCAACCAAAATTCAAGCACATTGTATATGAAATCATCCCCATTGTAAATAATCATAATGTTCAAATAAAATACTCAAATTTTATACAATTTCTTAAAAAAAAAACTAACCTTTTTTTGTTTTGCCGACCCTCTCACGTAACCACGGTTGAATGGAGATGAATTACGAACCAAGCAACTGTAATGGAAGAGGAAGATGAAGTTAGGAAGAGAGAGAGGAAGAGGAAGAGCAAGAGGAAGAAGGAAAAGGAAGAGGGAAGAGGAAGAGAAAGAGGAGCGAAATGTAACGTAGAGCACTTACGTGTTCGCACACCACAAGACGGTTTATTTTTTTAACCACTGAATATTAGTTTTTCAAAATCTTGCCTTTTTTTATTCAACGTTTTTTCTTATAACCGTTGAATATGGGACGTTATATATACGGTATTTTTTAATAGTGAGAGGTGGCATTTCCAAATAAAAAAACACCACCTCTCTATTTAAATATAATTTTTAATTAATTAGTGTAATTTCTAAAATAGAGTTATCAAATATTTAATATTACATAAATTTACCATTTAATAATAATTATAATTAACTAAATAAATAATAAAATCTTTCTAAGTTTGGTATTTTTTAATATTTATTTAGTAATAAAAAATTTATACAAATTAGAGAGGTGTCATTTTAATGTACAAAAAAATGCCACCTCTTTCTTCAAATTTAAATTTTTTTATTATTTAGTGTAATTTATAAAATATATTATTAAATATTGATTGTTATATTTTTTATCATTTAATGAAAATAATTAATTAAAAATAATAAGAAACTTGTAGTATATAATTACTAAGAAGACATGGGGCCTTTTAATTTGATCTATTTAATAATTATAATTATATTTTTTAATCAGTAATAAAATTAACAATTAAGAAGATTAATAATTAATAAAAATAATTTGAGGTTTTGAAAATTTAAATGAATAATTAAAAATAATGTGTAATAATAAAATTTATTATATTATTACTTAATATTTAATAATAATTATTAATATAATTTTAAAAAATAAATAAATAAATAATATAAATAAGTAATAATACATAATAACCAAATAAATATTAGAAATAAAAATTAATAATATTAAATAATAAATTTAATAGAGGTGGCGATTGGTGTAGGGGGAATTTATAATTATGTATTCTATTATGAAAAGTTGAATTATGCACTATTTGTTGATATTTTAGAAAACTTGTGAGAAGTAGTATTGAACTAAATTATTACTCTATACATAAAACCATTTTGCATTTTTTTTATACAAATTATGAATCAGATATGAATATGAAATGTTAATGGCATTGTATGAGCATAGTTATTGTGAGAGGATGGGAGTTTACACTAGAGTTGTTAGAAAATATTGTATGAAATTCATATGGTACACTAGTATCATGGAGGCCTCAATGCACAATCTCTCTCATTTGAAAGTCCTAATACTATTTGAGATAGATTGGGCATATAATACCTCAAATATTCGAGAAAAGGGGGGAATTTGTGGGTCCATAATGAGTGAAGGTACTTTTAACTGAGGTTGCCTCCTGTGATTGGTGAGCTTCGACTAGTCCAATCACATGAACTTGGTCATGATGTATTGTTAGCCTATAAATTCATTCAGAGGAAATAAGAAGGATATAAGATGGAGAATATTGATCATGAATTGTATGGATTGTTATATGATATTATGTGTTTGATGAGTATCCGGTAAATGTTTTTACTTACTACTTCAGACATTTACACACTATCCCTATATACTTATGAATAGATTACATTATTTAATTATTAAGTCCTTGAATCACCCCTGTGGTTATATTTTACAGGTGAAGGCATTGTTAAGGGCAAAGGAAAGCAGGACACTATTGAGGGTCTTAAGAGCTGGTGTGTATAGCTCACTTTACTTATCTCATCAAACTCCTCACTTTCATATTCATTGGACTCCACCAACAACATATCATAGAACTCTACAATACTAATTGATTGAACTTTTCACTTTTTAAGTCATTAAACTCCTCATGACATAACAAACATTGAAATTCATTTGCAAATCACATTATTGAACTCCAAATGAAGACACATCATTGAAATTCATGTTGAAAAAAATGTTATTTTTAATATCTTATAATGCGAAGTAAGTATTTTATTAATTATTTCTTTAATTTTTTGATGTGCTAGATGCCTCAATTTTATTAAGATATAATCAACGTTTAAATTTTTTTAAAAAAACATTAAATTTTGATTGTTACCAATCCTGTATTAGAACATAAAGAACTCCACATCTAAAGATTAGAAGATAGATCATAAATATATAAGTTTAGGATGTATCTAACTAAATGGCTTAAATATCTATCTTCTAATTTTTAGATGTTAGACTTCTTTTATATTCTACTATTCTCTCTACTATTTTTTTTTCACCTTTTTCTTCTTCTTTTTGCTTGGGCTTATACTTTTTTTTTTTTTAGTTTCAAAGGTCTTAAGTTTATTCAATTTCTTTTTCTTCTTCTTTTTTGAATCTCTTGTTTTTTTTTTCAACTTTCATTCTTTCATTATTTTCTTTTCTTTTTTTTCCCTCTCTGTTTTTTTTTTGTCCTTGATCAAATGGTTCTTGATACCATGTTAGGTTGCTTAAGGATACTATACTCCACCAAAATAGCTTAAGTCATTTAATCAGATACATCTTAAACTTATAAATTTATGATTTATCCTCTAATATTTAGATATGAGAATTTTTTTATGTTCTAATATCCTGTAGATGTTCCTTTTTCTTTAATTTATTATCTCGATCCTCTATTTAGAGATATGCCAATAGATCGGTTTAATATGTTGAGGTTATTTAATAAGTAAGTATTTATCTTTATAAGAATCATATTACACACACAAACACACTCCCATCAATTATCATTGATTAATTTTTCTTTATTTTGATAGGGCATAAACCATTTTTGGGGTCAAAAGTAGCTCCCCTTTTCTACAAATAAAGGCTTTTCAAAGAGTTGTGAATAGACAAAGATCATGGTATATTTATACTTGGAAGATTTTATTGAATATTTATAAAAATTATTTGCTTCACAAATTCACATTACCTTTGGTATTTTCTTAGTGGCCTTTCCAACCAAATGATAACAATTGTAGTCACTGCATTATAAAATTCATGAAGGATATGATCACTCATGGTCAAATATGTACTGGGGATTCTCTTCTAAATAAGAATGATCCAATTAAAGCGTGCACACAAGATGCTAATAAGTACTATCCAATGTTAATGAGTGAGCATGACCATTCTGATCCAGGCACTATAAAAAGACAGTAGATTAGCGATGGAAAATTCTGTCGCTAAATGGGTTAGCGATGGAATTAGCGATATAATAATTCCATCGATAAAAACACCATCACTAATTCGTTAGCGACTTAATTTAAAATTCCGTCACTAATTAGTGAGGAATTAGTGATGGAAAATTTTCGTCGCTAGACAAGGATAAACTATTCCAATTTTGTGACGGAATGCGTTCCATCGCTAAATCTATCTCAAATGAAAACACGCCACATATTAACTTTAAATAATTTCAAATGTGCCTTGGCCAAGTTTGAATCCATAACCTCACATCTTCGTGAGTCTTTGCATCGAACCTTCTTGCCAGTTGAGCTGAAGGAGATATTTAGTCTTTAATTGATAAATTAAATATATAATATTTAACCACCGAACACATGTGCATACATACATAGATACACACATATCAATAAATATATAATTTAAATATGTTTATTTTATTTAACATTATTTTTATTTATCAATAAAATAAATTGATTTTTTATATAATACTTGTTTTATATTATATTATAATTTTAAAAAATTATTTTTTGATAAAAATTTAATATTAAAATGAAAAATACTTTATTATCACTATATATTTTATTATAAATTTTATAATATATAGCATTTTATATTTATAAATTATTTTTTAAATATTTTTATTTTTAAATAACACTAATTAGGTATGTTACTATGTTATCAAAAAACATAAATATATAATTTATTTAATAATTTATTATTATACTATAAATAAATAATTTAATAATTATAATTTATTATTTTAAATTATTTAGATATTAATAATAATTATTGATGAAACATTCCGTCGTTACAAATTCTATTACTATTCTATCGCTAAACCGTCAGAAATAATTTAGCGACAGAATTTTTTGATGGAAATGCCTATCGCTAATTTTCGGGATATGTTATTCTCATTTTGTGATAGCATTTGCGACAAAAAATTCCATCGCAAATCTTTTTATCATAATTCCATTGCTAATTGTTTTAAATTTTATTATATGATTTATAATATATATTTATATTAACAGTTTAGTGATGAAATAGTGACTTCTTTTTTAGCGATGGAATATCCTATCGCTAAATTTTATCAGTAAATTAATAACAAATTTGTGACGGAATAAATTTTCATTGTTAAATCTCGTCATTAATTGGCTGTTTCTTTGTAGTAAGGAGAGAACTCAGGTGGTTCTAGTAAACCACTGTGGAGCTAGGTTGGTAGAAAGGAAAGACATGTAAAATTTGAACGAGCTTGAATTCCGCATGTGAGGATATGTTATTGGGTGATAGCAAGTGAGCTCATGTTTTTGTTTATGTAGTTTCTTGATACTTCTCTTTTTGTTTAAGTATCCATACAAAAGAAGACAGAATTCACAGCAGCGATGCACATGGAGAGGGGGATTGAATTATGAACTTACTGCAAACTGTCGTTCTGTTGATTCCTTTTGTCGTTTGGATCTGCACACTTCAAAGTTACTCTCTCCATTTTTTATTGTTAGAAAAACTATTACTTTTCACTTGTATTTATTTAATAAGCAAAATTACTCATTTTAATAAGCATTTATTATATATTTCTTAAAACACCTCTCATGATTTATATTAACTAAAATAATTAATACAAGAGTATATTGATTAACACAGGACATTTTAATATAATTTTTTTATTTTCATACATAATTATTATAGTTAAGTAACTTTTTAACTGTGATATATTTTTTTTATATATATAAAAACGGAGGCAGTATAAAGGCATCAAATTGAGTGATTTGCACATTAATTAAACCAATCACATGAAATCTAGCTTTCACTGTCAGACCATCGGCCACTACATAGGCTCCTAGAAATTAATTAAGGATCTCTAAGATTTGCGGCCGGACGTTGTTATTATTAGTCGAAAAAAATGACACCTAATAATCATGGCACCTTGTATAGAGTTGGAAAAGCTAACACTAGAATTTACATAATAACAAGGTTTATATTTTATACTGATTTGATATTGATAATGTTGATTGATCACATACTTCCTCCGGCACTCGCAGCATTGCCTTGCTAATTCGACTACTTGCAACATATGAGTCTCCTCAGAATATCAACTGATAGTGAATTGAATATTCGCTCTGTATGCCTCTTGATTTTGTTGTTTTAAAAGGAAGCGTGCACTTCTCATAAATCAGTTTCTGACCCTTCATTCACAGAAAACCTTTTTTTATCATCTCGAGGACTCTTGATTAATCAATTAATTAGCACCTTTAATAACTTTTATATTTCTATATATATCCCTTCTCTTCTAAATATAATTAAAGAACATTAAAGTAAAATTTTAAGAATTAAAACCAACATTATCTAGGGAGAATGACAAGTAATTAAGGACCTTCGAAGAATATTAATGCTAAATCAATAACTTTAGAACTAAAACATGGTAAAATAAGTATTTAAATTTGAGAATATTAGTGTTGAAAAGTCTTAATTTGACATTAATGTTTTTACAAGGTTCTTATTTGTCATTCTCCCTATTATCTATATATTTGTGCGTATTTTTACATGGATATATAATACACTATATATTTTGGTGATGAGAAGAGAGTGATTGATCAAAAGAAACTATATATAAACTTCTTACAAGCAAACTCGCATAGTAGGACAAGAAATTCATGATAGTACAAATAATACTTTCCTTTCTACTACATGCAAGAAGAGATTATTTTTTAAATTACAAAAGACAAATTAGTGACAGCATCTTAATTTCATTTTGCATGCATATATATGACAGAATTATAGAAAGTCTGAAAGGAAAATGCCTTGCATGCATGGTCTAACATGCCAGAAAACGCACGTAGTGCCTAGCTAGCTAATGCAGATCAACGAAACACACATGTATGCAGCTGAAGTCACACACACACACACACGCACACAAACACACAATTACCCCCCCCCCCAACCACACACAGAGGTGACAGAAATAACTAAGCTCTTAGGTTTTTATCTCTCGGTGAGGAGCAAGCCCAGCACCACAGCTGAAATATGGGGGTGTAGGTCTGGTGAAGTAAGCTTTTGATCCTGCGATCAAAGAATATTCAGCGTTTGGAGGACTCTGGTCTGCCACGTGAAACTTCGTTTTCATATTTTTGTTGTCTTCTTCAAATCTTCGATGACCAACCCCAGGACTGTTTCCTGGCGTTGTAGGTCGATGAGCATTCACTTGATCATCTCCATTTGAATCTTCATAGACATCATTCACGTCGTCCTTTGTTGTGAAGACTGAGTTAACAGCCTTCTCTCCTGCAGGCAGAGCAGTGTCTTCGTTCTTCTTTAATGCCTTTATCTGCCTTCCCTGAGTTATAACAATTACATGGCAAGCCATTACTAGAACGACAACAACAACAACTAAATATTTGTGCATGGCCTGAAATTGACCCATATATAACAATAGATTTTGAAAGCAAAGTTAAAGTTTTTGTTTTGTAGAGAGGGATACTAGATATAGAAAGGTGTAAGGAAACAGGAAAATGCGTGAATGAGGATGAAGTGAAGTGAGTTAGTGAGAAGTTCCAGGATCTTAGGGCTTTTATACTCTTGGTTGAGGATCCATGCTGTGTTTAGATTCAAATAAATTAAGTTCTCAGTTTAATAATTCACATTTGACTAAAGGGGCTTAATTGACGGATAGTCCGGGGAGGTGTAATGGGCGGTGTACATTAAAGATATTACAATTTTTAATTTGTATTTAGTTCTTTCATTTAATTTATCTCTTTTTTAAAGAATTAATAACATAAATAAAATACTAAAAATTTTGTTCTTCTAATCAACCTCACCAATTCCAACACGTAGAGTGCAAGCTCTTTCTTTCTTCACTGTTTTCTGTGAAAAAAATTTAGTCGAATTGGACTTCAAAAACTCACCAACCTTAAGGCCATATGTATGTGAATTGTTGTTCAGTTTTGACTTAGATTAGTCTCTCACGTGAGGGAATACGTTCCCTTTATTATATGCAATCAGTATATTTCATTTTCTGTATTTCTTCTGATCTACACCTCTTCTTCCTTTGCAATTGTATGTCTTCCATTCTTTTGTTTGCATAATTGATGTCTAAGCACCTGATACATTCACATATGAAAATCGTGAAAAAGTGACAAGTAGGTTGAGAGTTGTTGATATGGAATAGTGAGAACAGAAGCTGGAAGCTTACATGAATTTGACTACATAATGACCTCTCATGGTGGAGAAGTCCTTGACGAAATCATGGAGAAGAAGGCCAGCTCGATGACTGGCGAATCATATAAAATGGACCCAGAAATTTACATGAAGATTCTGTCCTGTTGCTTCTCCACTTACAGAAGTATAAAACTACTTTAATGTATAAGTGAATGGTATCTGTTCAATCTCAGACATCTTTATAATTTCTTCGTGGAAAATTATTCAAGATGAAACATATCTGTCTTTGTTCTGTAATCTGTACAATCCAATATCTTTTGGTGACAATTTTAAAATTGATGAGTTTCATGATCATTATTGCGTGGCCGCAAGCTCAAAGGCAAGGAAAAAGATTCCTATATCTAAGGGTACGGTTCTCCCGTAATCATATATTTGATTTGCTTCAAGATTTGGTACTGCACTGCATTCATGGTATATTTGACTGGGCGTTACAGAAAATCAAAAGATTGTTAGGTCGTCTTCATATTCACCAGCCGTTACGCTGGTAGGACCCAAACCCCATATTTGGTGGTTCACACTATTTTCCTAATATTTATTTGAGTTGAAACATTGGTAACCTTCCAAGTTTACTCTTCAGATCAACTAATGCTTAACTTCACCGACTAGCTAGTATGTTTACACCCCGTTTCACTCTACTTCTCATTTTATTAATCATGGAACAAAGGATGGTGGGAAATATATTTGGTTTGAAATTAAAGTTACGTAGAGAGAAAGCAATATACATATAGGTGTGCATACGTGCACGAAGGAATCAGTTAGTGGTATATTATATTACTTATTATGATTACAAAAGGATGGTTTATAAGAGAGGCCAAATTTGACCAAGTTTTATTAGTCAGAATGCCAAAGATATGGACTTTAAAAATATCTATGCATCTCTTCCTCAATTTCTCGTGTGTAGCCAGGGTTAACTTTTGTATGGTAAGCTTATATAGGCCTTCATCTTTTTAATTGTTGTTGGATGTGTGATTTCTATTTTTCATTGTTTATTATCTTTTTTTTAGCTGGTGTCTCCTTTTCCAGCTTATATATGGTTGTTTCCGTGTGCCTACTGTGAACATGCATATTCATTTTTAAGCTTATTTTATCTTGTGAGACTTTACACATTAACTCAAGCCTACTCATGCTTATTAACAATTTATTCAACAAGACGAATTCGTGAGATATTTTTTTGGTGTCAAGCATATAATTGATTTAATTTCCCGATTTTATATAATGTACAGATAAATTGATCTTATTGTTTGGGAAACAGATTTCTTTCTCTCATTGAATGAATCAATACGCACACACACGGAAGTTAATTCTTTACCCGACGTCTCTTATTTAATAGCGCCAGCTATATATTGCAAATATTTTTGGAGGAAAAAAAAAATGCCATAACGCATGCACATTCGATTTAATTTGCCCCAGTGATTGCCAAGACAACAAAAGAATGTGCCCCAGTTGATCAAGATAATGATGAGGGATCAAACAAAAGTGAAGTCAAAGGCGACATGACCACCTGATTGTGTGTAGATTCCCAGGGCCTACCACTTTAATTAAATAGAGTTCTAGGTGAGATATATGACATAATTTGATTAGCTCCATTTATTATTGGGCAAATGATCGATGTGGTAACTGGTATGCAGGTAATTAATTACAGGAATTCTCAAAATAGTTAATGTGATCATTAACGTTGTGATTCGATGAAAAGGACAATAAAGATTCTTCATCTTGAACTAAAAATCTGATTTTATGAACACCGTGCGTGCACTACTGCGGTACAGCCTAACACTTCACTTTTGGCATTACAAATATATAAACAACATGAGCAACCAATAGCACTACCATTAATTAACATCTTATCGTCGTATTTTTATTAATTTTTTATGTATTTTTTTAGTCGAGAATAGACCTAAAATGAGGGTTCCACAATCCCAGGAGCCAACCTTCTGCAAGATTCTCCATTAATTTACTTTGAAATCGGTGCATGATTAGCGGCCATATAGTGAAGCTTGGCACCATATGCAAGATTCTCCACGACTATAGGCTCATCATTATAGAAATTTATCTCTCGCATATGGGACTGACTGACAGGCTTAAGTGGTAGGGCACGGGGACACACAAACATGTGGTCATGTCTCATTTGACTTTACTTCTGTTTCATCCTTCATTATACGGTCTTCGTATATTTTTAATAAAGGCATGTTCATTTTGTTGTTTAAGGGAAGAAAACAATAAAAAGTGCCACTTAATTAGTTTTAAAAAAATTAACGTCAAAATATTTATATATATTTAAATAATTTTTTTGGATATTGAATTCTTTCAAGAGTCCTTCATTGATATTCTTCTTTTAAAAAACATCTATTATTTTTACCCCTATGTTAGTTAATGTGATTTAAATAGTTGTGAATAGGAAATTATATATATTAGTTATGGACAAGGGTAAAATTAAAAAAAAACAGTTAATTTTTCATGAGAATTTTTAAAAAATAAATTTTCTTACATGTATTAGGTTGTTTATGTTTTGAACCAATATTAATTGAGGGGAAATACTTATATTTTGATGGAATAGTAATTATAAGGCACTTGATGGAATAGTAATTATTTTTTTTGATATTACTAATATTTAAAATCATTAATTATGAGAGAGAATATAATGTAAATTTAAAAATTTTCATTTAAATAAGGGTGAAACTAAAAATTTATGCTATTTTCAAACTGATGTAATAATTTAATCATCTCTTATTGATTTTGATGAAGTAGTTAGTTATATCTTACAATAAATGCTAGAGGGTGAGAGGGAGTAGAATTTCAGCAGATTTTGGATATGTAAATTCCGAAAATCAGTTGTAAATTCACTTGTAATTAAATGGGAAAACTGAAAAGTACCGACGAACTGACAAAATGGGCTAATTGATCGTTGGGCCAGACTCAAAGGCCTTGATTCTCCCCACCTTGGAAGGTTACTATGATTTATGATGTCAAGGATGATTTAAGCTGCAAGCTTCCACCAATCAATTAACAATTCTTTGTCCTCTTGAGTCGTGAGTTTTGACATTCTTATTTGATGACAAATCCAGTGAGAATTTAAAAAAAAAAAAAGGGCACGCAACGGCAACATAGATAGTGAAGATAAAGAAATATACAATATAATACACTAATCAATCATCGAGGTAAATAAAAAAAAAAATTTACTTCCGTTGGAGACCAGTGGAAGTGAAAGCTAGCTATATTTCACAATAAAAGGTTAACAATTGCAAGTGAACGAGCTCCTCGTACATAGTCAAATGACATGATTGTCTATGACATAGAGCCTTAACATCACTTAGATAAACTATTCAACCATTAAAACACAAATATAAATACGCTAATATAACAGAACTTCTCTCTTCATCTGGATTATTCCCTACACCCAAATAAAACTTGAAAGCTTGTTTTGAATTCTCTAGTAAGGGGTGAATGTCTGGCCATGCGGAAATATTTAGTAGTTGTGGTCGTCGTGGTTGCCGGCCATGAAGTTGTTATGACTCACGGAAGGCAAGCAAAGAAATTGAACCAACGTTTCTCGGCGGAGAAAGACAGTGTTGCTCATATTTCGTCAGAGATGGTGGCGAATCAAAACGTTGTTGATGCTGATTACGTACGTAAGTGTTTTTAGACCCATGCGTGGAAGAGTTTGGAGAAGTCCCACAATCCCACCCTACATGAGACAGAACAGTAATGAAGAGGCATGATTTTTAGGGAGTCAGTTAGGTATAATTAATTGATTTGGTGAGAAAACTTGACTAAACTCATCAATTTCGTTATGCAGTTATTTTGGTAATTATCAATTGATTTTATCTTATGTGAAACTTTCTATATCAAGTCAAAGTTCACTTTCACTTTTGGACATATGTACACGTGTTGAATTTCATTTCTCATTCTTCTCATTTTATTTATTTTATATCAAATGTATCCATATATAATAAAGATTAATTATGTCAACCTAGTAGTGTTGCCAAGATATGATCATAAGGATTAATATGGTTTTGAGCTTTTCTTTCTATTGGCAGACGCACCCAAATGATCATTATTAGAGATAAAGAAATCAAAGTCTTACGTCTAGAAGATAGAAAGTAAATTAAGAATATATAAATTTAAGGAATATCTATCTAAATGATTTAAGCTATTTTAATGAAGCAAACCATTCTCAAGCATATTTAATATAAGAAATTTAACAATTCGGAATTTAAAATGACCTATATAGTCTACTTGCTAAAATGATCAATGCGACTCACTAAAATGATCTATAAACACCATACTATCAATAGGCATTGATAATATATAATGAAAGGATTTATATCTATTTAGCATGTAATCTTATATTAATTTGAGCTCGTGTAAATATAAAAAATACTTTTAATAAAGGTCCCACTGGCTTTGGTTCAACTTGACTCAAATTTAAATTAGGTTTCTTTCTCATTTTTTCAGTTTTTGCTTTCAGGATTTGAATTAGTTTGAGTCTTGATGAGTTTGCCCGATACACGATGATCTTTTGTTAAAAAAAAAAAGAAGAGAGAATAATAGAGAAATTTTAAAAAGATAATTAATTCAACTATTAAGTCCAAAGTGTTAATTTATAGGGATTTATAAGTTTGACTTTTAATTTTATAATTTTATTGTGAGAAATTTATAATTTGTGTTTTAAATTTTAATTAAAAAATAAATTTATTTATTTTCTACCATACTAAAATTAAAAAAAATAAATTGTAATTCATGACAATAAAATTACAAAATTGATAGTCGAACTTACAAATTTTTAAAAATTAACACTTAAAGTTTAAGTTGAATTAATTAGTTATTTTAAAATTTTTTATCATTCTTAAAAAAAAAAACCTATTACTAGTAGAGATCTAGAAACTTCACTACCTTATTTTCTTAATCTCATTCTCTGTTGACCTTCTATGCAGAAGAGTGTGACCGGAGCAACAAAACCTTTGTTATAACAATTTTTTGTTTTGATTTAATTTAATTTTTATTCTGACAATTTTCCAAATAAAAATTACATACACAGCTGGCATGAAAGAGCCAATCAAACGCTTTTTCACTTAGAAACATTCAGGAGACAAAAACTCCACTACAGCACCCACGAGCACCACCGGCGCATGTTAGCCAACCCACAAGTCATAATTAATGACAACGAAAAAAATTGAACAAATATCACAACTTTTTCCAAAATTAATTAATAATATAAACATTTTTATTTGTGGGACTGCTATGGCTACATGAAGCGCCGAAGCTAGGCTAATAGGCTACTGATTTTACTGAGCTGATGAGCTGCACAAGCCGCAAATTTTACAGATATTCAAGATTCTATGGCACTATGGATTACTGTGGAAGATTCCTTTTTCGGTAACCGAGATTCCTTTGGTTGGGTTAATTAAATGTTGCCTTAATTAATTATAGGCATAGCAGCTTCCAACAGGATTGGTTCAAACATGAAAGCGGTAAACGGCACTTTCATTCTAAATATAGGAGTTAGTTGAGGGATTTTAGTTCCAAATGTAAGATCTCAATTATCATATTTAGTATGTTTTTTTTTTTCCTTTCAAAATATCCATATTGATGTATTGCTTAGACAAGTTATATTTATGTATTACTTATAAAAAGATAGGCATTTTAGAGGAACTAATACACATATTTTTTTTTCAAATAATCAATTAATTTTTTAATTAATTTATGTGAATTAGTTAATTAAGTCACTCTTATATTTAAAATTAGAGAGTACTCTTCGATTATATTTATAAGTCATTTTTATTAACATTATTAATACCAATGTAAAAAAAAAGTGTAAGGAATAAAAATGTGTGAAATTTTAAATATGCTTTTATATAATAAATTCAAAAGGTGATATTATGTTATTTTTTCTCCTTTATAAAGGATAATTTTAAAAATATCTTTTAAATATTATTTAAAAAGTTGTATTATAACTTATAAATGGGATAGATTTTCTAAAATGTAATTTATAAATAGTAATAATGTCTAAATGAAAAGAAAATAACAATAACCAACACAAGCCCTCAGGTGAGTCTCGCTTTTCTTTTATTATAATAAAAAACTTTAATTGTACTAAGATCGATGTTATATATTCCCACATCAAGTGGAATTTGGTCTTTGTATTCTTTATTTTGGTGGCAAGTAGCTAGCAATCAGAGAACTGGAAACTCTGCATGTGGCAAACTGGTGGCCCCTAGCTACCTATTTGCTTCCCCAAGGTCGGCTAATTATACTTTACAGATCGATTTTACTCATAGAGCTTATTTTTCCTCATGCGGACGAAATAATTTGACGTTCGAATTTATATGCGTAGAAACGCAATTCAATTTGACGCCATAGGTTCTTAATTTTTCTGTTTCCAGTACACCCACCCAGAGAGTTAGCGAGTCTTGTTGCCTATAAATACCATCAATGTGTGGTAAGCTTCTTCGTCAGTGTCTAATCTTTCTCCTATTCCTTCATATAGGAACTCACTTGTGTGTTCTTGTTCCAAGTTCCAATCCACTTCACAACCTTTAGCTTTAGCCATGGCATAATCCACTCGTACGTGTTTCTTCTTTGTACTGTTGCTTTTGTCCCATGAACTTCTCTTCGTGGAGGGAAGGAACTTGAGACGACAAAGCAAAGACCACTCATCCAGCTCTGCAAAAGACGCAAGAAAAGCTACAGTTGTCTCTCGAGCTGCTAGAAATTTGGAAGGAGACGTTGAAGGTTTTCGCCCCACTAATCCAGGGCACAGCCCTGGTGTTGGCCATTCTATCAAAAATTGAACAATCCATCATGCAGTAATATTCTGCATGCACGCAATTATAATCCTTGGTGTTATGCACTGTAATTGTCACATGTTACTTTACTGTATTTCCTTAACTATATGTCATGTTAATTTCACGCTCTGTAAGATAGGTTCTGCTCCATCGCATTCATCTGTATCTTTTGTTTTTAGGCCCATAGTATATGGTTATGATTCATGCATGCATGCTTCAATCCAAGTCGTAAGCTTAATTTGTATCTTGTATCAATATATATTATGTTTGTTGTGATCTGCCACAAGGTTTTCATCTTCTTCCTCTATCTAATTCAATCCATAGCTACTCTGGCACCAGACTCGAAAGCATGAACTATGCTTAGATACCGTGTGACTGATGATTCCATAACAAGATGTTGGCAAGCTAGCGTTTTATGTGGAGCTGTTATTTGGCAAATATATATGAATATGTTTCTCTCTGGAAGAAAACCAAGAGTATATCATGTTCTCCGATACGAGCAGATCATTAACCAAAAAATGATGGATACAGTAATGACAAAGTAAAATGAAAAATGAATAAAAACAGGTGGATGCTTGAACTTTAAAATCAAGATCATCCTATTTTTTGCTGAAGAATTTTAGGTAACACACCAAATTTTCCGGCCTCTCTTCATGAGAGAGAAAGTGGAAAGAACATTATTTTCCGTGATTTTCTACCCATCTTCCTTTCATTTTTATTTTTCCCTCCTCACCAAAGGAAGCATAGATGAAGTTTAATTTTACTAATAACATGATATATACGGCAATATATTAAGCAATACAACTGCAATGAGAATATAAAAAACATATGCGTGCATGTATGTTCAATGGCAAAGTTGTTGTTGTCGTTCTTATTATTATTATTATTATTATTATTATTATTATTATTATTTCTTACCAACTTCAATGGCAAAGTTAGGCTTATAGGTTTTGCAGTTGAATGATCTCATGCTTCGACACCATGAGTTTCATTCGCATGGTTATATATTGGAAGGACAAAGGGATTAAAAAAAAAAGAAATAAACTAACATATAAACTGGACAAACATATGAACTATTAGTCTATTATATTACAGAAAGTTGGAAATCTATCGGAAGTAGTATACTCCCTCCGGTCCTATTTATAAGTCATTTCTACCAACCTCATCAATACCAATACAATAAAAGTACAAGGAATAAAAGTAAGTAAAATTCCAAACATGCCCCTATATAACAAATCTAAAAAGTAATGTCCTGTTACTTTTTCTCTTTCATGAAGGGTAATTTTGAAAATACTTCTCAAATATTACCTAAAAGACGTACCGTGACTTATAAATGAGACCAAATACACCTTCTAAAATTGGATTTATAAATGGGACCGGAAGGAGTACGTACTAATTACTATTGATGGGTATAGACTCATTCACGTGGCTTCAAGTAGCTAGGGTAGTTCATCAAGCGAATGTGTCAGACAGCCAGCTTGGAAACCATTTCTTTAATCATACAAATGGCAGTATATTCTCCCGTACTACGAAGCTTTTGAACACTCGTTCTAGATTCTCACGGATTCCCACTTGCTAGTTACAGTTGTAATTAATAACATTACAGGATATGTTCATTCAAGAAGCTAAAAAGAACCAACCAATAGGTAATTAAGCACTGAATGTGTTTTACAGTATTTATATTTGTAGTTCAATTTGACGAGGAAATAGAAATATGTAGATAATCCATGATGCAATATCTCGCCACCAACCCTAGCTAGCGCGCATCGCAATTCTTACAAGTATGCGACATGCAGTAAAACCAGGTCTGTTTCTCCATTGGTTAAGATATATATCAGTATAAAACATCCATTTATAACTAGTTATATCGGTCATGAACTATTAACAACTCGTCTCAAACTTTATACAGCGCACAATGTTTTTATTCGAAACTATTCAACATCTATTTTGATGTCATATGAAGCATAGTGCTTTTAAACAGTATTTTTTTTATTAAAAAAATTCAGTATACATGTGTATCTTTGCCTTATGTGTGTTTTTTAATAGCTTACATATGCCTTTGCAATGTAGGAGCAGGCTATTGTAGTTACCGAACAAGAACGAGGGGAATGGGATCATCCCAAGCTCAGGGAAAGTAGAATCTCACTTTTTGGTTTCTTCGTTGAATCTTACATATGGACTATGCAAGGGAATCTTCTGCTTTTCTTTTGTTGCTTGCTTGCTGTCTCTTCTCTTTCTTTTTAATTCCCACTCAGCACTGGAAAGGCTGTATTCCATATGTATGTATCGAGCTTCTATATGCCAGCGCAGTAAGACTAAGTTTCAGGAGAGAAAACCAATTACAAAAATGGTAGTCACGAAAACAAATATTTAGTTTGTGCTTTCATTAATTAATTCAAAGAAGCGAAAAAGGAGACTAAAGCGAATATCGATCCCATAAGAAACGGGCAAATGAAAAGCCTTGCTAGCTAAGTACGTACGCTTGGCGTGGTGGGAAGGAGCTCTTGGAACATTATTGAAGTGTTTATATGAAAGACAGGGAATGCTTTCTTCTTAATCAAGATTTCAAGTTTGTACCGGCCGATTCAAATCTAGATTATTTATTCGTACAAGATATTTGATAATTTGATAAAAAAGAAAAAAAAATGACGAGGGATACTTTCATTTTAAGCTCATACATATCACTCTATCACTGTACACCCTTGGCCAATAAAAAGAAAAAAAGATCTCTAGACCCAAATACTACAAAAACCAAAAAAAGGCAGGGTTTGAAATTTCAAAAGAAATTAGATTAAAGAGCTAGGCATATAGTACAGCCTAGCTAAATTTATATAAATTTGTTCATGTCTTTAGTGCGTGTCATATATATATGTGTGTGTGGGTGTGTATATTCTCTAATAACAGTAATTACGTTATGTGGCTTTTGAAGCCCTTGATCTATGGAAATATCTCAGCTTATCATGTTTTAACTCAAAAGATCAAACACAGAGACGTTGTGCCTAAATTTTGTCCAATTGATACCAAAAGAAGTTTCATGGGGCAAGAGACGAGAGCAACAAGTAGACAGAGGAAACATGATGTTCATCACTTCTTTTTAGAGAAGATGGGTTTAGCAATAGATACGAGCCACCCTATAGTTTCTTTCTTCTATAATTATTATTTCACAGGAAAGTCTCTTGGGAATATTTCCCAGCGATGAGGAATGAGAGGAATCACATGCGCTGGGCCAACCAAAAAACTTAAATAAACATAGGTTTACTTTTTCATTATCACTATTCATGACTTGCGAATAGTATAATAACTTATTATCCATTTTGTATTTTATTCACTAAATATTTTATAATTTATATTGATGTTCATAATTTAAGATTGTCACCTTATTATTATCTGTATATTCTTAAAATATTTTATTTCCAATTCCATAAAATACACAATTTTAGTACGTATTTAACAATATTCTAATAATAATAATTCTTTGCGGCAATGTTTTATTTTAATTATCAATATTGTGTCACGCGTCCATTTTCTTAACACAACTAGTGCTTTATCTTTATAAGATGATTTTTATATACAATCTATGAATATATGAAATAATGCAAATCAAATTTATAGTTTTTTTTGTAAAAGGAAAAAACACTAATAGGAAATAGAAATAAAAGAAAATAATGGTGTCACCTAAAAGAAAAACTAAATAAAAGAAAAACTGCGGTTTTTTTAACATGAAAAAAGAAAAATAACTGAGAAATCAATATATATGGTTTATGGTTAAGTTGTGGTTGTTAATTAGGTGCCCTTCCCTTCCTATGTGCGAAATATAATGGCGGTTATGTTAGTTTGCAGTTGCAGCCGAAGCCAAACGTTCGTATATAGAATCCGACTCAAGTGGTCCTTCCTTTGATTAACCAGCAACACAAATAAATTTAAATCACAAAACTTATTAAAGTTATAATTAAACATAAAGCGAAAGCGTAAAGCCCGTTCAGCTGATGGTTTTCTTAAACTATCATTAGAGTTTATTATATATTATAGCATCACTAGTGCATGGGGACAATCACCAAGTGCCTTCCAATTTTAAAGATCGCAAGTTGATGCATGTGTTGCCTGACGGCTGATGATTTGGCTTCACTTTCTCAAATATTGAGTTAATTAAATATCAGTAGCTCATCACTTGATGCTTTATCGTAAATACAAATTCGTTGTTTGCTTATCAGTTCTTAAAATAACCTTTTACAAATGTCTGAGTAGTTCCCAGTACTAAGCTAGTTTAGCTTATCTTAAGCCACTCATCATTGTACTAAAACTGAAATTCATTAACACCTTTCTAAGATTCTTCAAACATGTGGAATATGACAGAGAGAACCATACCGGATTTTTGTTTTTCTTTTTTGGTTTTTGTCTTTATTTGTCTCTCACTTGTAGGCCCCAGAATAAGGACCAGGCTTGAAAGGCCGAGCTTGGAGGCTCTGTTTAAATCAAGATTTGGGTTTTCAAAATAATTTTTTTTTTAAAGTAACCGGGCTTCCCTGATAAGCTCTATGAAAAAGGCTCAAGCTCAGGCGGCCTTTCAAGCCCGATTATCTTATATACAGTCACACACACATACACGCACGCGTGCGAGATTAATAATGACATAATTTGATTAATATTTATTATAGGTGATGAAGAAGAAGTTGCAAAAATAATTGACATTGAATCTCTACCTCATTTTCAACATATAAATTTACATATGATGGATCTAATATTTTATTTTTAGATGATGATGATGGAAAGGATTTAAATTTACATTGATAAAAATTTTAATTTTCATCTTAAATTTAAAATTTTAAATCTTTGTCAAATTTTATATGAGATTTGATTTATTTCGTATTAAATTTTAGAATATTTTATTTAAATTAAAATGTTAAATTTTTTTTTTTTGAAAAAGAGGGCTTTAGGGCCAGTCTTGAGCCCTTTAAATAAAGGTCGGGTCTTAAAATTAAATTCAATTTTAGATAACCAGGCTTTAGGGCTTGAGCTCATAAGGGCTAGGCCCTGAAAGGCCAGGCTCGCCTTGATTCCCAACTCTACTCATTTGTTTGGCTCAATTTCTATTATTATTTATTAACAATATTTTTTTATTAATAACCCAATTTATTTGTTTGAAAAACTAATAACGGAATCAAATGACAAGCATCATGTCTAGATCCATTTTGAATTTTTATTCCAAACTCTATTTGTTATTTTTTTTCATAAGGTAAGACTTGTATATATACTCAACCTTATATATTTTTATCCAAAAAAAACCTCATATATTTAATATATTTTATCAAATCAAAGAAATACATGCAGATATAAATGTGTTATTAATATTAGTAACAAGACTATGGTATAGAATAATAATTTATAAGAGATACACATATCTTAATTTAATTAAAAATAAATATCTTAAGTATATAAGTTTTTCCTTTATTTTATCTCCTTTCACCTTCTCTCTCCTCCAGAACAAGAAAGCTTTGTTATACTTTGGTGTTGTAAAAATAACAAAATTAAAATAATTAATATCAAATGTTATGGAATTTGTCCCATTAACTCTAAACGTTGATTGTAGACCAGATAAATTTGCAGGTTGGTGCGACATGACACTTTTATTATATTGACTTTTTTTGGTCCAAAACCTTCAACATAACATCCACAGAAATTTTCTTTTTCGGCCTTGAATATATAGAGATGGAATAGATTAAAAGACATTTACTTGTAATCTTAATTACAACAATTTTTTTTTCAAAAATTTATGTTGTGGTTGGATGCATATGAATTTGGATTTAAGCTAAATCTATTGTTTAGGTAATTAAAAATATGTTAAACCCTAAACCCAAACCCAAACTCAAACTCAAATCCTACTTCAATCCTTTTGTAATTTAAAATCCTTTTTAAACCCCTAATATTTTTAAATTTTCATATAAGCCTCTCTTTTCCTTTATGTCAGTTCATCAACTTCATTGTTTTTTCGACTTTGACATTGTCAATTGGGACTGGAACATTGATGACGATCGGAACTGGATTGTTGGCCACGATTGGGTCCCAACGACAAACTTTGATTGGGGCAAGATTTTCGATGCCAATTGGGACTAGACGGCAACCTTTCATTGGGACCATATGACCAACTTTAATTGGGACAAAATCGTTTGCGCTGATGCAGAATGCACGAATGAGTTTAATTGGGACTCAATTGCCGATGCTGACTAGGATTGGACTACCAACGCTGATCGAGACTGCATTACCAACTTTAGCTAAGATCCAATTGCTATAATCTGGTACTAAGTTGTAAGGTCACCCTTACTTAATCTCAATCAACTCCAAAATTAAAGGTAATCATTGGACTAACCCAATTAGATTACTAAGTTTGTAATTTATAAAAATGGGATCCCAAGTTTTTCATAGTTTAAAATACTTAAATAACATTTGAGAACCTCAAATTAGAGTGAAATGCTTATTCGAAAGCATGAGATACCTTATAGTAGTAAAAAGAATCAATTTCAATTGAAAAACAACCAGGAGTTCAAAACAAGGTGATGCGCTGAGGTATGTGCACATGCACCATGGCTGTTCCTCTCTATGCCACACATCGTGGCATAGGCATCATGTGTCATAGTGTGTTGCATGTTACTAGACGGCATTTTGCTGTCAAATGACAACAACTAAGGTCTACTTTTTACAAGCCCCATTTTTTCGTCCAACATCTAAATGAGTTGATTTATGTGTCTACTAAGAGCGCTCTTTTTATAAATTAGCAAATGAAATGGGTTTTACTTGCAAATTATATCACATGGGGAAGATAGACACCAAAACCTATTTTCACAATTTTACACACTTTTTACAATTCAAGGGTGCCCTAAAACCCACACATAAAAGCTACATCTAACACCCAGAACATACTCAGTAGACTTAAGACTACTTGTACAACATATCACTAGCACATAATCTCAATAATACCAAATTTTCATTCCTTAACCCCTTTAGTATCAAAAACAGAAGGGGGAGATTTTAAAATTGCATAAATCATTAGATTTCAAATTCAATAATATGACAATATTCCCTATACTCGTACAAGTATTTTAGCTCTATTAGTACTTAACCAACTTACATATAACATTTTAGGTCCTAAAATACATCCTAAGATTATAAACAACAATATAGTATAAGTGTATACAAAATACATTTTAATTAGCAATATGCTATCTATTACGCAAAATAAACGGGGTTAGGAGGCTTTACAGTAGGAATACACTAATTCCTAAGCCTTTGAAGTCTTTCTGTTCTTTACATCATAGTTAGAGCCTGTAAAATATTGAAAGAGAGAGGTGAGAAAAATCACTCAGTAATCAAAGTACATCTACCTTATGCAATTGCATATCATTTGACAAAAATACATAAATGAGATTTGAATACTCAAAAATTTGAGATTACATATAACACAAGTTGTGATTCATAATTTAACACATTATCATATTTCACAAGTTAGATCATAAGGTACATTGTCATAATACAGACAACCATGTGACAATGACCTATTCCACAATCTCAATGCACAATACTACAATACAGATAACCATGTGACAATTTTACAATATCATAACTTGCCACAAACTTATCAATCATGTGACATGTCAGATATACATATGCATGATCAATTTCTTCTTATACCTTCCTTATTTTTATTTATTAGGGCTTTGTTCGTGTGACTAGACTACCCAAACTCACCAATTGTGATGAGTGACCCTCTAAAGATCATTATACTCACTCTTAAACCATGGCTTACCCTATTCCTAAATTTTTAGGGTGTCATATTCCCTAAGATAGTCTCTTCAACAAACAGGTGAATATATCTAGGTTCAAGTCCCTCAACAAATTATGGGATAGTCTCTCGATAAATAGTAGGACAAGGCTAG
Source organism: Prosopis cineraria (assembly GCF_029017545.1). Taxonomy (NCBI): domain Eukaryota; kingdom Viridiplantae; phylum Streptophyta; class Magnoliopsida; order Fabales; family Fabaceae; genus Prosopis; species Prosopis cineraria. The sequence goes on from NW_026555336.1 coordinate 118,008, forward strand.
CCTTCGTACACCAGAAGTGGCCATAAGTACTATATGAATTTATCTACTCCTCTCCTTATGTGAACTCCTATCAAATGATCATGCAATGTCTCATGCTCACACACACATTTACCATGCTTGTAATTCACTATAACAAGCTTATTGTTATAATCAAAGTAGGGTTAGTAAGCTATTATATGATTTGTTAGATGCATTGCAATCACAATTTCAATTATAAATGTAAATAAATCTATTTTCACATTACAACTTCAATTAACAAAAACTATCCAAGATAGGTTTCTCCCAATTACCTTAAACTTTTGAGAAATTAAATGTTTATGCCTCAATAACTTGCTTCCAAGTTTGAGCCAAATATGATGCATGGACAATTAATCTATAATTAATTAAGTTTAAACTCATCAACATTATCATATACGCATTTCAAGCTCTTTTTCTTATTTTTAAAATACTTAAAGCCCTTATTTCTTACATCTAGGCTTGCCTATTGGGTGCATTAACTTCTATCAATCGTGAATTAACAATTATTAATTTCATATAAGGTCATTAATGCCTCAACAACCCTCATTAAATTCTAATTCAATGCCTATTTTTGGACATTAATGGTCCTCCACTATGATTAATGTCTAAACTCATAATTTCTAGGTTTAAATACTCAAAACAATTTTCATTAACTTCATTAGAGTTAATGGGTTCAAACCCATAACTTATATGCATCAAAAATCATCCCTCTTCAACAAACCTTAACTATAAACTTAAAAAAAATGGATTGGGGAGGGAGAATAAAAGGTTAGGAGACTTACTCTTAGGGTTTAATTACTTAGAAACATCTTCAATTTTCTTAAAATTGAAGCCCTAATAGAGCTTTCTTGGTTCTCTTCGTTCTCTCCTTCTACTCTTATGAATTTCCCTTTATTCAAGTCTTTCACAACTTAACTCTACAGAAAATGAGCTGTGAGCTATGATGCACATCACACACGTCACAGCATGTGGTATAGAGAGGCTTCTTCTCATTTTTTTAGCCCTATACGTCGTGGCACACCACACACATGCTGTGACATGTGGCATAGAAACTTTTCTCCTTATTTTCCTCCACTTTTAATACCCAAGTGTCTCAATTTCACTTTGAGCCCAAATTTATGACTAAAATCACAACTAAAACATTTATTAGTCCTCTCTGACCACACACCACATAAATCTCACTTAATTACCTTTACTTAGGCTAATTATTAGGGGTTACTTTTTAAGATTTTACAATCGCTGGAGCCAATTGAGATCATAGGAGACTATCAACAACAACTGCATAACCAATATTGATTAGGACTGGATACCTATTGCCATCGATCGAGATCGTACGGTCGACTTTAACTAGCACTAGATTGCTAGCATTGACTGGGACTAGACCATTAGTGCTGACCATGATCGGATGGTGACCATCCACCAGGACTGCAGGACTGACTTTCACTGTGACCAGAATGCCAGTGTTGACTTAAACCAGATGGCAACCATCCAACAAGACTACACAACTGACTTCAATGAGGGCCAAATTATTGGCATTGATCAAGTTTATGCATTTTAAATTTCTACTTTCATTCGCCCTGGTTTGCCACTTGGTGCTAGTCCATCACCACTATTATCATTTGATGCTGATCTATTGTCATAATTTAGTGTTGGTTCATTACCAACCCTCAGTGATGATCTGTCATATCCAACCAATGTTTATTAACCATTGCCATTGTTGTCTAGGATTAGTCTGTGATCACCATCTTTAATCCGTCCTCCTTCATCATCTAGCATTAAACATTACTGTTAATAAGGAATAGTCTAGTGCCATTATCCAGGTCCAATCCTCAGCCCTCAAATTAATGTCATCATCCCATACTAATTTGTAGGTGTTGTTGGGGATTGAAATGTCAACATTAACTAGGAGCAAACTACCATTGCCAATCAAGACTTAACCACTGACATCGTATAAGTTCAGACAGCTAAAGTCAACAAAACCAGGCTGTCACCCTTGATTGGGACCAGATTGACAACTTTGACTATGATTGGATAGCCCACACCATCTAAGTATCCCTTAAATTCAAATATAGACTTTGAAATTTGAAATTTTATTTAAGATTCAAATAAAGAATTTTGATATTATAATTTAAAATTTTTTACATTATCCAAATAAATAATTTAAAATCTATGAATTTTAAATGTAAGATTTCATATTCAAATTCCAAAACCAAATCCACCAATTCAAACATAATCTAAAAATAGTTGGCATAAGCTTATACGTGTGCATACTATACACATAAAGGCAGCTAAGATAACTCCACGTCAATATAGCATGCAAGATTTTTTTTGGGTGGAGATTTGCATTCATCTTTTTTTTTTGTCACAACAATTTTCATTCTATTTTGCACATAAAAAGGGATTATTTATTCATTAGCTGTAAGAGAAAATATAATAATAAATATTTGTTCTAGTACAAATAACTTTCATTATTGTGGAGTTATAGAGAAAGTATAGAATAATGTTTTGCATGATTTAGCATGTAAGAATATAGACAGCATACTTCTAATGCATAACAACATTGAAAACATCACGCATACACGTACTAATTCAACCACACGCCATATTTAAGTTTCTAAAAAGCTCGATTGATTTATTACTTAATTGATTTGGTACACGCTGCACTTCTCCATTACCCTTATTTTGATTAGCAGCATGGATACCCTAGGCTAAGGCTGTGAACTAGCTCTGTAGGCTTGAAATAAATTTTGGATCCTTTAGACATCACAGAATAATAATGTTTAACGTCTAGGCTTTCCACTACCATTACCTTTGTTTTTGCATCGTTAATTTCTTCTCTAAATTTTCGATGACCTACCCCAGGATTGTTCCCTGGCACTGTTGGTTGATAAGTACTTATGATATGATCTCCATTTGATGAATCTTCAGGGACAGAATTTGTTTGCAGTACCAATAGTACAGAGGTAAATGATGAGCTGCTTAAGTCATGCCTGGAAGGACATTTTTCTTAAGAACTATTTTGAAACACCTTCGACGGACCGGCAGTTCCTCAGGATTAAACAAGCACTTCCTGTGAAGCAAGGAAACAGAACAATAGAGACTAAAAAGCAAACACAGACGAATATGAGAACAGAAGACAAAGTAAGGAGAGAATTACCTTGAAAACTCAAGAGGTTGGTTGAGTTTTTCTGTTTGCACCTATGGCTATATATAGCCCGAAGATGGAGACATGAACACTGGCTCATAATCACCGGATTACTGCTTCGGTTATACATGTATAAAACACCATTAATTTGGAGATGTTGGCAGACAAAAATGTTTAAGACATTAACTCACAAAATCAATTTTCAAAAGTGTTTTAATGCCTAAAAAACTGCCAAGGCTTCAAGTTTAAATTCAAAATAGCAAAACCAAAGGTTTTTTGGGTAAGCTAAAAGTAATTATTTATTTAATTATTTTTGTAAAAAATAACTCAGTAAAAGGAACCCAGTGCCTCTTGAACTTGAATCAGCTAATTTTAATTGCGATTGTCCTGTGTTGGCCTATCTCATGTGTGCGAGGCCACTTCTCCTTCAAGCCCATTTTACTAGCCCACTTCATTCCTTAGTATATATACACCAGGAGAGTCCTTCATTTAGTCAATGTGGGACTTTAATATACACACACTTTTGACACACACATAACAATCCCCTATATGTGTCAAAAGGATCTATGTTCGTCTAAGTTATTCACACAGAGGACAATCACTTTGAATTTGGTGTCTGTTGACTTGAATCAAACCTAAACTAATAAAACTTAGCACACAGAAAAGTTGGTGTAACTTCATTATTGAACCAATATATCTTGAACGTGTACTAGAGGTCTTATTAATCGAATTATACCCCCACAGTCTCTACTGTTAATGACAGTTTTACACATTATCGGCCATACGCATGCCTAGTTTTAACAAATGCTCTAGACATTTTACCACGATCTTATAGGAGCAGCCCCACTCCACATTTGCATAGGTGTTTTCATCAAGTCTATCTGCAATGAATACACCATCTATAAGGACTATGAAAATATTAAGAGCTTTCACTCAGCCTCCGTTCAATGCATTCTAACACTTTCTCAAGCCATAGGAAGGGACAAAATTCAGTGCTAGCAGGACTAACAAGTAACTTATTCTTACCCATTGAACCTTCTTCATAGGATCTCTAATCACAAAGGTTTGGTTGCCATCATCGTTAATTCAAACAAGCTTAAATTCCATCCCCCTCGATGTTTCAATAATAAATTTCTTCCCTAGAGGTTTAGTTAACAGATCTGCTAGATTTAACTCTGATCTCACATAATCGATTGAGATGACCCCATCTTTGAGCAGCTGCCTTATAATATTATGTCTCAATCAAATATGTCTACTTTTGTCATTGAAGGTTTTATTTTTAGGCGTTGCTATTGCAGACTGTCTATTACAATGTAAAGACACTGACAGTATGGGCTTTTCACCCATTGGAATACTCACTAAGAAGTTTTTCAACCATTCAGTCTTAGTCCTAGCCAACTCGATGGCAATAAACTCAGAATCCCTTGAGGATTTTGTGTTGATTGTTTGTTTTGTAGACTTTCAGGTTATTGCACCACCACCAAGAGTGAATATATAACCACTAGTAGATGTTGTCTCTTCTGAATTCAAAATCTAGTTAGCATCACTGTATCCTTCCAATATAGTAAAAAATCTACTATACAATATACCATAATTCATGGTACCTCTCAAATATCTCAAGACTCTCACCAGAGCCTCCCAGTGTTTACTGCCTAGACAGTGGGTATATTTGCTCAATCTACCTACAGCATAAGCTATATCAAGCCTAGTAAAATTCATCAAATGTAATAGACTCTCAATAATCTGTGCATACTCAGATTGAGCATACTCAGATTGAGCAACTAGGTTACCCTTGTACTTTTTTAATTGCATACTCGAATCATAAGAAGTACTCAAAGGAGTATCTTCAAGATGTCCAAACTTTTTGAGAATTTTCTCAACATAATGTTCTTGGGAAAGTAAAATTTCATTTTCATTCCTTATGATTTTTACACCCAAGATTACCTTGGCTTCACTCATATCTTTCATATCAAAATTTGAAGAAAGAAAATTTTTTATTTCATTCACAATACACATATTAGAGCCAAAAATTAGCATGTCATCCACATACAAGCATATAATCACACAATCATTATTCACAAGTTTTGTATAAACACATCTTTCTACGTCAACAGTAAAAAATTCACCGGTTGTCAAAACTTGATCAAGTTTCTCATACCATTGCTTAGGCATTTGTTTTAAGCCATACAAAGACTTAACAAGTTTACAAACTTTATTTTCTTGCCCAGGAATCACATATCCCTCAAGCTATACCATGTAAATTTATTCTTCTAAATTACCATTTAAAAAAGCAGTTTTAACATCCATTTGGTGAACAAAAAGCTTGTAAATTGAAGCCAAAGCAATAAGAACTCTTATAAAAGAGATTTTAGTCACAAGAGAAAATGTGTCAAATATTTTCTTTTTGAGTAAAACTCTTAGCCACAAGCCTTGCTTTATATTTATCAATTGAACCGTCTGAAAAATATTTTTTTAAAAAAATTCATTTACACCCAATAGCTTTAGCTCCTTGGGAAAAATATGCTAAAATCCAAGTTTTATTTTTCCTTAAAGAATCAATTTCAATTTCAATTACTTCTTTTCAAAATTTGACATCAGGAGAAGAAATAGCTTCATAAAAATTTAACGATTCATCTTGCACTAAATAAGTGTAAAAATCATCTCCAAAACTTGTTTCTTTCCTTTGCCTTTTACTTCTTCTTAAAACTAAATCCTCATTTAAATTTTGTTCCAACTCTGAATTCTCAACAAGTTTAGAAACATGCTTAATTTTCAAGGGAAAAATATGTTCAAAAAATTTAGCATTCTTAGTATCTACAATTGTGTTTTGGTCTAAAATATTACTTATTCAAACAAAAAAGCGATATGTTGCACTTTGTTCAACATACCCAATAAACATATAATTAGAAGTTTTAGAACTAATTTTTCTCTTTTTAGGATCAGACAATAAAACTTTTGCAAGACACCCCCACACTTTTAAATATTTTAAATTTGAGGTAAACCCTTTCCTTAACTCATAAGGTGTTTTCTTTGTTTTCTTATGAGGTATCCTATTTTGTAAAAAATATGCAAATAAAATAACTTCACCCCACAAGTTATCAGGTGTAGAAGAACTCACAAGTAAAGCATTCATCATTTCTTTCAATGTTCTATTTTTTCTTTTTGCAACACCATTAAACTTAGGAGAATAAGGAGGTGTTATCTCATGTATAATTCCTTCTTTTTCACAAAAATTATTTAACAAAACATATTCTCCACCTCTATCAGATCTAACCCTTTTAATCCTTTTATTTAATTGATTCTCAACCTCTACTTTATATAAAAGAAATTTTTCAAAAGCTTCATCTTTATTTCTTAACAAGTATACCTTAGTATATCTTGAAAAATCATCAATAAAAGTGATATAATATTTTTTACCACCTCTAGTTATGGTTTGTTTTAAATAATCTAAATTTGTGTTTTAATTCAGATTCTCTTTGACTAGAAAAATGAGGTTTTTTACTTTGCTTAGTTTCTGCACATACTTTACATTTTTCAAAATTATTGTTTTTAATTTTAGAAAGTAGTCCAAGTTGTCGCATCTTATTTATATAACCTTTACTAACGTGATCTAGTCTAGCATGCCACAGATAAAAGGAATTAACCATATAAATAGGCATATACTCAGAAGATTCAGTCTTATTCATTTCATCAACATTCAAAACAAACAGTCCCTGATTACATTACCCTTTTCCTACAAAAACATTTTTTGTCATCACAATCTTATCAGATTCAAATGACACTTTAACCCCAGCTTTTCCTAAAAGAACAACTGACATTAAGTTAGCTCTAACTTCAGGCACATGTAGAACATTGTTCAGAGCCAGAGTCTTTCTTGATGTAAGCTTTAAGACCACTTTTCCTTTTCCTTAAACTTTGACAGTTCAGGAATCAGTCAGGTAAACACGATCTTCCCTTCCTTTATAGGATTATAGGAGGTAAACATCTCCTGGCTAGCACATATCTTCCTAATAGCCCCAAAGTTTATCACCCATTTCTTCATATCAGAAATCAAGAGAGCTTGTGACACCACTGCAGCAATAATGTCATCATCACTGTCACCATCTCGTTATACCAAATTTACATTTGGCTTCCAAGGCTTATCATGGTTTGCTCTCTTTTTACACTATGCTGCATAGTGTCCCAGTTTACCATAGACAAAACAGTCTCCTTTTTTCTTGAAAGAGGGGTTAGAAGTATTGGGTTTGTAATCAGATTTTTTATTCTTTTTGTCTTTGGTTTTAGGATTATACCTCTTATTGTGAGGCTTTATCTCCACCAGGTTGGCTTTGGATGTCATCTCTCTAGTTCGAGCTATACATATTGCCTTATGGTTGGTGTCTTCAATGATGATGTGAGTAATCAGGTCAGTCAAGAATAGCTGCTTCTGTTTGTGTTTCAGCAGTGTTTGTAATCAGACCATAATTTTGGCAGCTTCTCAATTAGGATCCCAGCAACAAACTCATTTAGAAGGTTGATGTTTTTAGCACAAAGCTTCTCTAGCAGCTTATGATATTCATTGATTTTCTCCTTTACATCCTCATTCTTGGTCATCTCCCATTTATAGTAGTTGCGCCCACAACAAACTTTTATTTGTCGGCATCCTCAGCTGTGTACTTTGTCACCAAGGACTCCCATATTTTACAAGCTTCCTTGTAGATACAATAGACACTAAACAAATCATTAGATAAAGTGCTAATGATAGTGTGTCGGCATACCTTATTTGTATGAGTCTATGTAACTCTCAGGGCTTGATCAGTATCAGCAGGAGGCTCAAATTGATCAAGAGCAGTGGCCACACCATGCATGTCAAGAATGGTGAAGACTCGCTCTTACCAGCATTTAAAGTTCCTACCGTCTAAGACTTCTATCTTTGATGTGTCTGGGAACGGCATCGGCAGGGGGACGGCAACAGCGGCAAGTACGTACTGATCTCCAGCCGAACCACTAGGTATACCTTTGGGAGTAACATTCTCATCATTGTTAGTCACTATTCGGTTGGATAGTTCTTAAGATTATTTGTGGTACCGACAGTACAGAGGTGAACAATGAGCTGCTTGAGTCATGCCTGGAGGGATACTGTCCTTAAGAACTATTTTGGCACACCTTTGATAGACCAACAGTTCTTCAGGATTAAACAAGCACTTCCTGCGGAAACAAGAAAATAGAACAACAGAGACTAAAAAGCAAACACAGACAAACACGAGAGCAGAAGGCAGAGGGAGGAGAGAATTGCCCCAAAAACTTAAGAGGTTGGTTGAGTTTTTCTATCTGTACCCATGGCTATATATAGCCCGAAGATGAGGACATGAATGCTGGCTCATAATCACTAGATTAACGCTTTAGTTACACATGTATAAAACACCATTAATCTGGAGATGTTGGTAGATAAAAATGTTTAAGACATTAACTCACAAAATCAATTTTCAGAAGTGGTTTAATGCCCACAAAACTGTCAAGGCTTCAAGTTCAAATTCAAGACAGCAAAACTAAAGGTTTTTCGGGTAAGCTAAAAATAATTATTTATTTAATTATTTTTGTAAAAATAACCCGGTAAAAGGAACCCAGTGCCTCTTGAACTCGGTCGCAGGGGGTGAATCGACTGATTTCAACTGTGATTGCCCTGTATTGGCTTGTTTCATGCGCACGAGGCCACTTCTCCTTTAAACCTATTTTACTAGCCCACTTCATTCCTTAGTATATATACATTAGGAGAGTCCTTTATTTAGTTAATGTGAGACTTTGATACATACACACTTTTGACACACACACAATAGAATTGACGTTCTGAAGTGACTCATCAGCAGCCTTCTTTAATGAAGTAGGAATAATACCATCAATGGTAGTGTCTTTGTTCGTCTTGGTATATTGGTTCTGACCATTTATTTGCCTTCCCTGAGTTTCTGACAACTTGATGGGAGGCAACAAATACAACAACTACAGCTAAATATTTTAGAATGGCCTCACCCATTACTAAAGAATTAAAACAAGATTCAAGGTTTTGTTTGAGTATTGGGAAGGGCTTTAGGGTTTAAGGAGATGGAAGAGTGGATCAAGATGATGACTTAAGACGTTATTGGATCTTATGGTATTTATAATCTTGGTTGAGTGTTATTTCTATGCCTTGTTGAGACTTTTAAGTTATAGCTAATTAATCATGTCATTTAACTAAATTTGTGGAGTGCATCCACCTCCGAATATGGGCCGTTTATTTTCCTTATTCACCTGGCTTTCACTAATAACGCTAATCTCTTATTGCATGCTAGTGAGTTTTGCATGTATATTAGCTAATTAATCATGCCATTTGACTAAATCTGTGGAGTGCATCCACCACTGAATATGGACAGTTTATTTTCCATATGTACAGTTGACTCTCACTAATAAGACTAATCTATTATTGCATGCTAGTGAGTTTTGTGTGTATATAGTTATATGGGAAATCTTCTTAATTGTTGAGTTCTTAATATTTTGTTTATATTTCTCTTTTGATCTTCACCTCTTAACTTCTGTTGTACCAGCTATAGCTTGTCCTCATTATTGTGTGATTCTCTGGATTTGGATTTGGTGAATAGCCTAAGTACATTCACTTAATGACTGTCTTAATTATAGCCATTGGATTTCATCAATATTCAAAAATTATCAAAGATATATTTCCCTCCAAAAATTCAAAACAATTCTCATGATTAGAACACTATTGTATTGTTCCCTCCAAGAAAATTAAGATTTGACACTCTCCAAGTATTAATTATATGACAAAATCTCTGCCAACTGTTTGATTAAATCAATCTATTGTTATTGTGTTCTACATGAGAAACTTATTGAGTAATTGTACTTAGACTACTTACCGAATCCAAATCCCAAAAATATATTATCATTAATTGGAATAGTCATAACTCACGAGTACGCATGATAAGTATTTATTATAGACATAGTAACGTACTAAGGTGTCGGAAGATGTTATACTTAAACAAATTAGCTAAAGTGATGAGTCTTAAGAGTTTGTAGGTTTAGGTGTGTGTGGACTTAGTATGCTTGTATTTTTTGCATTGTTTGTTAATTAATATATATTGAAATATATTATTTATGGTTTTTAGAAAATCATACTCTGATCTCTACCGTCTAGGATCATTTTACCTGGTCCTAATTTTTTTTTTTAAATTTAGATCATGACATATTATTTGTGATGCCTCACCATACCTATATTTGATTTTTCCCAGGTGCTATAGAACATAGAGCTCATTTACTCTTTAAGAAGGGTATGTACTTTGGAAATGTAAATTAAATTACTTCTCACTTTTAGAAAAATGAAGGACCTAAGGGAGTATTAAATAGAAGGTAGTTTATAATGTATATATCTCATAATAATTACATTATTAACTTCTCACTTTACTCATTATTATGTATATATCTTAATCATTAATAAGAGATATTATTTAATATTATTATGCAATTATTCGTCATTATTGGATTGTCTATTTCTTAATTAGTATATATAATGTACCCTTTAGCTTAGTAATATACAAAATGTTTTCCAAGTTTCTCTTATGTTTCCCTTGCTTGTTTCAATTTTTATTAATAACAAGATACATACGGCGATATATTAAGTAATACAACTGCAATAAGAATGTAACAAACATATGCGTGCATGTATCTTCAATGGCAAGGTTAGGCTTATAGGTTTCGCAGTTGAATGACCTCATGCTTTGACACCATGACTTTCATTCACATGGTTATATTGGAGAAGGACAAAGAGATTAAAAAACAAAACAAATAAATTAACAAACATAGATAACTGGGCATACATATGAAATGTTAGTCTATTATATTACAGAAAGTCGGAAATCTATCTGAAGAAGTATAAATATTAATTACTATTGATAGGTCTAGAGTCTAGACTCATTCACGTGTAGCTTCAAGTAGCTAGGGTAGTTCATCAAGCGAATATGTCAGACAGCCAGCTTGGAACCATTTGTTTAACCATGCGAATGGCAGTATATTCTCCCGTAGTATAAAGCTTTGAACACTCATTCTAGATTCTCGCGGATTCCCACTTGCTAGTTACAGTTGTAATTAATAACATTCCAGGGCACGTTCACTCAAGAAGCTAAAAAGAACCAACCTAAAGGTAATTAAGCATTGAATATGTTTTCCAGTGTTTTATATTTGTAGTTCAATTTGACAAGGGTATAGAAATATGTAAATAATCTATGATGCAATATCTCTCGCCACCAACCCTGGCTAGCGCGTATCGCAATTCTTACAAGTATGCGACATGCAGTAAAACCAGGCCTGTTTCTCCTTTGTTTCAGATATCAGCATAAAACATTCATTTACAACTAGTCATATCGGTCATAAACTATTAACAATATAACCCGTCTCAATCGTTATACAGCACACACTGTTTATATTCGATACTATTCAATATCTATTAGAGTGTTTGATGTCACATGAAGCAAAACAGTACTTTTTTAATATTTTTTTTCAGTATGCATGTATATCTTTGTTTTTTGTGTGTTTTTTAAAAGCTTAAATATGCCTTTGCAATGTAGGAGCAGGCTATTCTAGTTACCGAACAAGAACGAGGGAAATGTGATTTAGTATCGTAAGGAAATTGAATTGATTTTAATTGCATGCGCGTGGAGGCCTACTGATCATCCCAAGCTCAGGGAAAGTGGAATTTCACTTTTTGGTTCCTTATTTAAATCATACATATGAACTATGCAAGGAAATATTTTACTTTTTTTCATTGCCTTGTTGTCTCTTCTCTTTCTTTTTAATTCCTACTCAGCACTGGAAAGGCTCCACTCAATATATAGCCTTTCTTATAGCATATGGAAGGACCTCTTGGAACAGTATCACTAAAAAAAATGACTTTCAGAAAGTTTTTAGTCGTGATAAAAAGTTACTGTGAGAGCTCTTATTATTGATTTTATTTGCGGCAACAATAAAAGTCACCGACAAAAATATTCAATCAGTAAAAGAAAATTTATTGTTGCAGAAAGATATTCGTTATTGAAAGTTGAGAATTAATAGTGATAATGTCACTGTAGAAACCATATATCAGTGGTTTTTGAGCATTAGCGATGACATTTGTCACTACAAAAACTATCAATTAATGGCTACTTTTTTGTCGCTGTTGAAAAGCAATGTTAGCCTACTAACCACATGATGCCACATCACTCCCTACTCCCATGTGGTGCCACGTCACCTACCATGTATTACCCATGTCACTCTCCATGTGGCTTCACGTCACGGCCACATGTTATTATGTCACACACATATATTTCCACTATGCAAATTACTTCTTTTATGGTTTGAACTCATGACCTCTTTGTTTTGTGTCTCACCATTTTGCTACTGAGTTAGAATAAACCTACAATCTATTATTACATAATTAAATATATATTATTAAACTAAAAAAGCACACATATATCTTAAATATTAAATATTATAAAATATTATTACTATTGTTAAATACTTTAATTTAATTCTTTTAATTTATTAAAATTGAAAATTATATTATTTATTTTGTGTAAGTAAACTATAAATATAATTGGTATAATATCATTTATATTATTAATTTTAATTTTTTTACTTCTCAAGGTTATTGTAGTATTCTTTTTAATATTCATATTTATCATTATAATATAAAAGTATCTAAGAATACATAATAAAAATATAGATGATTATATATTAGATCACAATTTTTAAATTTTTTGGCTAGTTTTATTAATTGAAATTTTATTTTTAATTTTAATTAAGAATAACTCTAAAGTAGTGCAATTGGCTTGTTTTTACATTAAATTTTAGTTTTTTTAATTAGTTTTTATTTTTAAATTATATTTTATAAGAAAATTAAACGCTATATTATCAAATAAAAAATTATATAGCATCACATACATAGATATATTCGTCTTCTTTCTATATTTCACACACACACACCTAAACCAACATCAAGCTTTAAATTTATCAATGATAAAGGTAGAATTTGAATTAAAAAATTAGATACTAAAAGAAGTTTCAAGGGAAAAGAGACAGGAATAACAAGTAGAACAGAGCAAATTAAACATGATGTTCATCGCTCCTTTTCTAGAGGTTGGGTACGTAGTTTCTTTCTTCTCTAATTATTATTTCACAGGAAAGTCTCTCGAGAATATTTCCCAGAGATGAGGAGTGAGAGGAATCGCATGCGCTGGTTCAACCAAAAAACTTAAATAAACATGGATTTACTTTTTCATTAACAGCTATGCATTGTATGAAATCTGAACAATAAATTTCACTATTCATAACTTGTGAATAGTATAACAACTTATTATCTACTCCCTCTGTTAAAAAATATAAGGTATTTTGAACCAAATCTCATCCCAATAAAATAGTTACCTATTTTCAAACTAACTCTATTTTTTTATATTTATCCCTATTAAATATCCTACAATAAATATAAAGTCATTATCAATAGGAATATTTTTTTAAAAAAAGATAATGATTACACCTCAAAATATTAAAAATGCCTTACATTTTTTAACATTCAACTTATCAAAAAATGTCTTATATTTTTGAAAGGATGAAGTATTTTGTATTTTATTCAAGAGATATTTTATAATTTATATTTATTTTCATCATTTAAAATTGTCACTTTATTATTATCTGTATATTCTTATAATATTACAATTCCATAAAATATAAAATTTTAGTATGTATTTAACAATATTCTAATAAGAATAATAATAATCCTTTGCGACAATATTTTATTTTAATTATCAATATTGTATCACGCGTCCATTTTCTTAGCACAACTAGTGCTTTAGTTTATCTTTCTAAGATGTCTTTTTTAAAAAAAAATTCCGAATGTTCTAAACATTCACAAAAGTGTATATGCTGCATATTTACAAAAAACAAATATAAATATATATGATGCATTTGGAGAAAGACAGAAAAAAGAATAAATGAGTGGAATAATAAGATGTCAGCTCTATATATATATATATATAAACAATCTATGAATATATGAAATAATGGAAGTCAAGTTTGTAGTTTTTTTTTTTTTGTAAAAGGAAAAACACTTATAGGAAATAGAAATAAAAAAATTATGGTGTCACCAAAAAAAAAAATAAATAAAAGAAAAATTGAGGTTCTTTTAACATGAAAAAAGAAAAACACCTGAGAAATCAATATATATGGTTAAGTTGTGGTTGTTAATTAGATACCCTTCCTGTCTGCGAAATATAATCGGTGGTTTGCAGTGGTAAGCCAAACGCTCATATATAGAATCCGACCCAAGTGGTCCTTCCTTTGATCAACCAGCAGCACAAACAAGTTTATATCACAAAACTCATTAAAGTTATAATTAAACGTAAAGCAAAAGCGTAAAGCCCGTTCAGTTCATAGTTTTTTCTTAAATAAACTATCATCAGAGTTTAATTATATATTATAGCATCACTAGTGCATGGGGACAATCACTAAGTGCGTTCCAATTTTAAAGATCGCAAGTTGATGCATGCGTGCTGCCTGACGGCTTATGGTTTGGTTTAACTTTCGCAATTATTGAGTTAATTAAATATCAGTAGCTCATCACTTGATGCTTTAATTTATCCTAAATACAAATTCTTTGTTTGCATATCAGTTATTAAAAGTACCTTTTACAAATGTCCAAGTAGTGTGTATTAGAACATAAAAGAATTCCCATATCTAAAAATTAAAAGATAGATTAGAAATATATAAGTTTAAGAAGTATTTAACTAAATAGCCTAAGTTATTTTGGTGGAGTATAATATCTTTAAGCATGCTTAGATATAAAAAATCTAATATGGTATCATAAGCCATTCATTTGGGAACCAAAAACAAAAAAAAAAGAGAGAAAAAGAATTAAAGATAAAAAATAAGAGATTAAAAGAGAAAACAAAAACGAGAAGAAGGAGAAGAAATTAAATAGACTTGAGACTTGAGACTAAAAGAAAGTATAAGCCCAAGCAAGAAGAAGAAGATGAAAAAAATAGATAAAAAAGTAGTAGAGAAAATATTAAAACATAAAAGTAATCTCACATCTAAAGATTAAATTAAAGATAGATTAGAAATATATAAACTTAAAAAGTATCTAATCAAATGGCTTAAGCTATTGCCTATTTTGGTGTAATATATTATCCTTAAACATACTTACATATAAGAAATCTAACAGTTCCCACTACTAAGCTAGTATTATCCTTAAACATACTTACATATTATCCTTAAGCCACTCATCATGCATTGAACTAAAACTATGAAACTCATCGCCTTTCTAGGATTCTTCAAACATGTGGAATATGACTGAGAGAACCTTACCAGATTTTTGTTTTTCGTTTTTTTTTCTCTCATTTGTTTGGCCCGATTTCTGTTGTCATTTAGAAAAAACTAATAACGAATCAAATGACAGGCATCATGTCTAGATCCATTTTGAATTTTTATTCGAACCTCTATATGTTATTTTCTTGTAAGGTAAGATTTATACACTTAACCTTATATATTTAATTTATTTTATCTTATTAAATCAAGACATGAGAATTTTAATGTGTTAGTAATATTAATAATAAAAATATATTATAAAATAAATAATTTATAAAAGATATATATGTTGATTTAATTAGAAACAAATATCTTAAATATATAAGATTAAATATATAAGTTTTTCTCTTTCTTTATCTCCTTCCATCTTCTCTCTCCTCCAGAGCAAGAAAGCTTTGTTATACTTTGGTGTTGTAAAAATAATAAATTATTAATATCACATGTTATGGAATTTGTCCCATTAAAATCTAAAAGTTGATTATAGGCCAGATAAATTATCGGGTTGGTCGGACATGACACTTTTATTATATTGACTTTTTTTTTCTTTTTTTGGGTCCAAAACCTTCAACATAACATCCACAGAAATTTTCTTTTTTCCGCTTTGAATATATGGAGGCGGAATCGGAAAAAAAAAAAAACATTTACTTGTAATCTTTAATGACAGTTTTTTAGTTGGCATAAGCTTATACGCGCGAGCGCGCACTTACCATACACTTAAATGCGGCTAAGATAACGCCATGTTAGGATAACATTCGAGATTTTTTTGGGTGGAGATTTGCATTCATCTTTATTTTTTGTCGCAACATTTTTCATTTTAATTACCTCAAGTGCAGAAAAAAAAAAATATAAATAAGCCTATTACAGAAACAACAATTTTCATTCGATTTTGCACGCAATAAGGGATTATTTATTCATTAGCTCTCAGAGAAAATATAATAAAAAACATTTGTTCTAGTACAAACAACTTTCATTATTGCAGAGTTACAGAGAAAGTATAGAATAATGTTTTGCATGGTTTAACATGCAAGAATACACACAGCGTTCTACTAATGCATAACAACATTGAAAACATCACACATACCCGTATTAATTCAATTGCACACCACATTTGAGCTTCTGAAAGACTCGGCTGATTAATTACTTAATTGATTTTGCACACCTTCCACTTCTCCATTACCCTTGTTTTGATGAGCAGCATGCCCTACGCCAGGGCTGTGACCTGGCTCTGTAGGCTTGAAATAAGTTTCGGATCCTTTAGACATCGCAGAATAATAATGTTTAGCGTCTGGGCTTTCCACTACCACCTCCTTTGTTTTTGTATCTCTACTTTCTTCTCCAAATTTTCGATGACCAACCCCAGGACTGTTTCCTGGCGTTGTTGGTCGGTAAGTACTTATGATGTGATCTCCATTTGATGAATCTTCAGGGACAGAATTAACGTTATGAAGTGACTCATCAACAGCCTTCTTTGATGAAGTAGGAATGATACCATCAATGGCAGTGTCTTTGTTCGTCTTGGAATGTTGGTTCCAAGCCTTTATCTGCCTTCCCTGAGTTCTAACAACTTCACGGGAGGCAACAAGTACAACAACTACGGCTAAATATTTTAGAATGGCCTCATCCATAACTAAAGAATTAAAACAAGATTCGAGGTTTTGTTTGAGTATTGGGAAGGGCTTTAGGGTTTAAGGAGATGGAAGAGTGGCTCAAGATGATGATTTGAGAAGTTCTTGGATCTTATGGTATTTATAATCTTGGTTGAGTTTTATGTCTATGCCTTGTTGTGACTTTTGCGTTATAGCTAATCAGTCATGCCATTTGACTAAATCTGTGGAGTTCGTCCACCTCCGAATACGGACCGTTTATTTTCCATATGCAGCCGGCGGCTTTCACTAGTAAGACTAATCTCTTGCATGCTTTGCGTGTATATAATTATATGGGAAATCTTCTCAGTGGTTGACTTTTTATTATTTTGTTTATATTTCTCTTTTGATCTTCACCTCTTAACTTCTGTTGTACTAGCTATAGGTTGTCACAATTATTGTGTGATTCCCGGAATTTGGATATTTGGTGAATGACCTAATTAAGTATACTCACTCAATGACTATCTCAACTACAATCATTGGATTTCATTAATACTCTAAAATTATCAAGATATATTTTCATTCAAAAATTCAAAATAATTCTCATAATCAGAACATTCTTATACTGTCCCCTCTAAAAAAAATTAAAATTTGATACCTTCTAAATATTCATATGACAAAATCTCTATCAGCTGTTCGATTTAATGAAATTGTCATTATTGTGTCCAACATGAGACGCTTATTGAGTATTTGTACTTACAATAATTAGAACAGTGATAACTCATGAGTACGCATGATACGTGTTGATTATAGACATAGTAAAGTGCTAAGGTGTCGGAAAATGTTATACTCAAACAAATTGTTTAGAGTCCTAGAATTTATAGGTTTAATTGTGTATGGACTTAGTATGCATGTATTTTTATCATTGTGTGTTAATTAATATATCTTGAAATATATGATTTATGATTTTTAGAAAATCATACTCTCTGCCGTCTAGGATCATTTTAGCCGGTCCTAAATTAAAAGAAAAAAAACATTTTAGATTATGATATATTATATATGATACCTCACCAAAAGTGTATAAATCTATATATTTTATTTTCCCAAGTGCTATAGAAGATAGAGATCACTTACTCTTTAAGAAGGGTAGTTTTGGAGATGTAAATTAAACTTAACTTCTCACTTGAAAAAAAAAAATGAAGGACCTGAGGGAGTATTAAAGAGAAGGTAGTTTGAAGAGTTTAGTATAAAAGAGTAAAGAGAGAACAGGAGCTGCAGAAAAGCTTATAATGTAATAATTTGTGTGCGTGTATTAATTATTTGAGTATGATCTCTCTCTCTTCTAAGCATAGAGATTCTTAAGTTATACACTACATGTTTTCCTTCGTTTCCTACATGAAGGTGGAAGCTTGAAGGGTGAAGCTTAAATGGACCTTGACACATCATGGCATTTCAGGGTGGGAAGAAGCCACTGAGAATAATTTGGTCTGAAAAACAGCTCCGAGTTCATGGACTCTGATAACATCTAATAAACAATCGGAGGTCGCTGGCGCACCAAATCAAAATGGACCCACGGAGATTTTCTACTGTACCTTGTCCGCTCACACACGCAGGTGTACTATTAATTTTATAGGTACATAAAAAAATATAAATGTAAGTTTTTATATTTTACTCACATTGTATTATAAATTTTTAAATTTTTTAATATTTTAAATTTTTAAATTTTTATTTTTTAGTATTTTAATTTTTTTAAATTCTTACACTTTATTTATTTAAAAATTTAAAATATTAAAAGATAAAAATATAAAAATTTAGAATAATAAAAAATCTAAAAATTTATAATAAAATATAAATAAAATATAGAACTCAAAGTTCTATTTATATATATGTATATATATAATTCAATGGTTTCGGTCAATCTCAAAGATCTTTAAACACATCTGTCCCTGCTCTGTGCTATAAAATATCGTTTCAAGATCGTATCATTGGGTAGCCGCCAACTCAAAGGTAAATTAAAGAAAAAGATCTCTACATATGAGGCCTTTTGACTGGCTTCAGATTTGGGACTCCACTATATGCCTTCATCTATGGTTCAGCGGAAAGCCAAAGATTATTTTCTCTAAACCTTCTGGTGGCTGGACTGAAATAGTTTGTTTAGTCATAGTGCGAAAAGATACGCCTTTCCTTTTTTGACTCATATCAAATGTAATCGATCTAGGGCATGGAATTTAATTTGAAGGGCCGTGTTACAACCAGGTGATGTCCTCGAATCATAACTTTCCAAATTTACAGCCAAGTCTGCTAAAAACATAATTTTTTTGCTAAGTTAATTTCCTTAGATATTAATTAATGCTTCCTTAAAAGTGATTTTTGCAGAGTACATATAGATGTTAATTTTCAAACTCCTTCCTTATTTACTTGCATGAATGGCTAAATCAAACATTATGACAACGCATATGCAGCAGCCACCAACAAGTGCCCAGAAGGACAAAAAAAAAAAAAAAAGTGCTATGATTGAAAGTGAAGTCAAAAGGCATGATCACGTGCTTGGTGTCAGATCCCCATGTCCTACCACTAGAACTTGTCACATATATATGATATATATTTCTTTTAACCTGAAGTTAAAAATCAAAGCAATGAGAGCCTTAGCATATATAGTACCAGCTAGTGGCAAAGTCAAATGTGGTCATGTATGAGGAGCTGCCAGGCTTGACTATCACTCACTCCAAGTTGGAATTATTATTATTATTTTTTTTTTGAAGCAAACACTCCAAGTTGGAATTAAAAAAGAGAATATTCTGGAGAAAAATTAGCTCCTAGGATTATGGAACTCTCACTTCTGGGTCTCCTCGATAAATGTACATAAAAAATAGAAGAAGTGATAATACACTCGTGAGAATATTATAACAAATTGAAGCACTATTGTGCACTTGTTTATTTTTTAAAAAACAGGATGCCAAGTGGGGTTAGGTTATGTTGGTTTTGATGGTTAGGCTGTTCCGCTGTATTGAAGGAGCTGTAATGTTTACTTAAATTGGATCAACGTGAAGAATCTTTTGGGTCCCTTTAATTGAATCTCAACCGTTACAATACCTTTGAGAAGCTCAACTGCTTGGAATATTCTCCAAGAACTTCACTGTGTCACTCTTTATTTTAATTTTTGTTATTTGAAAAACAATGAGGACGGCACCACAGACAAACCAAAACCGGGGGTAAGGAGATGGTATCTATCTTCAATATTAATTATTGTTCTTACATAAAACCCAATAAAGTTAATAGAAATCAAAATGTTGTCGTTCAACATGAAATTATGTGACTAGTATAATATTGAAAACCAGGTCAATTTAACCAATTAAACTAACAAATTGTTAAACTAGTATATTGACTTGTTTAATAAAACATTTTGTTCATAATCAAGCTAACCATGGTTCGATTACGATCTCTTAAACATTAACTCTTGAATTAGTACTATGATTAATTTAATGATTGGTCTAATTTTTAATAACTTACTAGCTAGTAAATGTTAGCTGTTGTGTTTTTCTTTTTTGGACAAAAAATGTAAGTTGTTATTGAAACGTGCATAAGCGAATGGAAGCGAGATGATTCTCATTAATTGACATAAAAGGTTACATGCTATATGCCGAGACTTGATGAGAAACATAGTCGGGTGTATCCACTGTTGAAACTAATATACCCGTAAAACAGTTTTTCAAGTTCCCTAATTAAACTTTATATATTTATATGACTAAGTACTCAAGTGTTATAGTATGTTTTCACTGTGCCTTATATTGATAGTAATCGTTACATAATGGTTACTTAAGCCAAAGTATCCGTATTTGTTATTAGGCCTAACGTGAGGATAGTGGAAATTAAATCTTGAAGATGATCTTTCGTAAGAATCAAATGAGATAGTTAAACTTACTCAGAGAACTTCCATTTTTCAAAGCCAGACTCAGAATTGTAATTTATTTATTCATTTATGTTCAAATATTTTTACCAAAACAAAAGTTCCCCTCGTCTCATATAGAATTAGAGTGTGATATTGTAAAGTGGTTAACACGATTAGTAACATGAGAATACATATATGCTCCATAATACATACATGCTCGTGCATTCAGAAAAAAAAAGTTATTAACAGAAATTAGATGTAAGCCCTCACTTGTACATAAAAAACATTCTATTGCTAAAAATTGATATCGTTATAAGGTATATATATATTACTTTTGTCTTTTCTAATTTTAAAATGCTTTTCCTCTTTGCACGATGAGGAAAATCAAAGGATTTTGATCTATTTTTTTCTAGTGAAATATTGCTAACCGTTCCAGTCATGCCCCGAATATGGAGTGATCGACATGAAATATGTGTACAAAAAACATATCCCTTAAGCATTAACTTAAGAAAATTTTCTATTTTTTAATAAAATCATAATTAAATTTTGTATTGGATTTAGGATATCTTTAGTGTTTTTCCTTCAAATAAATATATTAATATTTTTGTAAAAATTTTAACAAATCTCCCCCCCAAATAGAACTTCTCAAAAATTCTATAACATAATCTTCAAATAAAAAATTTCAACAACTAGGAGCTCTACTCCTTCTAGCCAATAGACAAGGTATATAACAAAAATAAGGATTCTAATTATAGTTTATATGGAGCACCTAATCATACTTTTTATGATATAATACATAAATTTCATATTTTACATCAATAGGAGATATTTAGACAACAAATCTCTACTCAACTTAGCAAAAATCCCTCGGTGGTTTGCATGATGCACAACATCAGCTACACTATATGAGATCAAAATAACTTTTCAGTAAATAACATTCCAACCATAAGATTTTGTAGAATCAAAATGAATAAAATACAATAATTATATGAATTAAATGAGAAAGTAATTCATTGTAAACAAATTTGTAAATTTGAAATAAAAGTTTTATATAACTTCAGTAACAAGAACATTTAAATCGATAATGACAAATAAACTTTGACATTTGATCTTAATAGATTAAAATGGTTAAATAAATAAATAAACAAAATAACAATATTTACTAAATTAAAAACCACTACGTATAAAATCACCAATTAATTAAAATTCATATATTTTTGGAGGATTTATAAAAACAATTCACAAACATGGACACACAGTCCACGAGGGTGATACTAACTAAATGTGGCCTGAGCTATGAAATAAATATAAACACACAATCCACGAGGGTAATGCTAACCAAACACGGCTTGAAGCAATGAAAACAAACGAAGGTACGAGACCCACGAATAACAAATGTGAGAATAGAATTCATGAAAATCACATCAGCTAGTTATTGATCATAGCACGCCAAAGGCTAATGGGATTGTCATTAGCAATTAGGACGGTATAAAATTCCCTCCAAATTTATTTTCAAATATGTGAGAAAATCATCACCATGAAAATATAATTTTCATTCTTGAAATCAAGTTGGCATGAATAGTTTTAAGTTTCAAAACTTGCCAGAATAAAATTTCATAGTTAATATTCATGCTTGCATTTATTGAATAATCAAACATTGCCAAAGATAGTAAAAAATAATTTTTATCAATCTTGAAAGTATATATCATAAGGAGTAAAACATTCATATACTATGATGCAAATGTTCTTCACCACATCTTATAACTTAAAAATGAAGTAATTTAATTAACTAAGTATCTATTAATCAACATAATTATTAATACAATAATCTATATAAAAACATAAAATTTCAATAAAATAATTTTATTGATGAATCAATTGGGACGCTATTCACTTATCTAATACATTCCCAAAATAAGAATCTATTCCTTCTAAACACATCTCATTTTCCATTTAGCTACTCTATTACCTAAACAAGAAGAACAAATAACTTTCTTTAGTAATAGCTCTACTTCATATATTTTCAATTGACATCCATCAACCTAAAATTTTCTCTATAACTTATTAAAGTTCTTTCATCCCTTATTTGTCCTTAACCACGCCATATTTAAAAATTATATTCTTCTTTTTTTTTTAACCTTAACTCACACATTCCTTAATCCTGTGGTAACCAATAAGTAATTTATCATTAAGGCTTTTCAATAACAAGTACACTTTATTCAAAGCATTACAATTTTTTTATCTTAATCTAACAAGTATTCAAACATCAATCTAAACTCCTTAAAGTATTTGAGGTGACTGTTCAATAACTCAATTGACAGATTCACATCCCAAGTCCATACAAAAACATAAAATAAAATGAAAACTTAGCATCAATTTTACACATGAAGAAAGAAACCTTGAATTTTATCAATAGTGTGTGTGTTTATATATTCAAGTAATATTTGTACCTTCTTGAGTTTTTAATATGGAGATTGAACAACCTAAATCCAAGTTTCAATCCCAATACAATGAGCAAACTTGATTGCCCATTCCAAACCAAGTTCCTCTTTTATACATGTAACATCCTGATTTTTATATAATAAAGAAATTGTGGAATTTAGGTTTTGAGGAAAAAATAATAATAATAAGAATTTATATTATTTGAGGTTATTTAGAAATAATATTATGGTTAGGTATTTAATTATGAATTTAAAAATTTAAATTTTAAAACCACATAAGCAATATTTAGTTAAGATATAATACATATATAATTTTTTTATGTGTGTGTTAAAAAAAAGAGAGAAGGTAGAAGGAACAAAAAAAAAAGGAGGTGGAAGGTTGTTGTTTTTAAATCCCACATTGGTTAGATGAGGGAAGAGAAGAGGTGCCTTCATGTATAAAAAAGAGGGGGTGTGTGCATTAGGAAGCATGAGAGGCTAAGATACAATTTAGAAGAAATTGTAACTTTTGGCCCAAGAGTTTGAATAATTAAATTCAAACATATAGTTTTCTTTTAATATAATTGTGGGACCCAAAATTCCATTTTTATATTATTTTTCTCTCTTCCTCTCACGTTGCTCGGCGTCTTCTCACAAGGAGGATTATTTTCTTTTTCTTTAGGTATGCTCCAACTTTCCTGTTTAGATTAGCATTTAAAAAAGTATTTAAGTACAAAATTAATTTTATAGTTATTTTCTAAATAATATTAGCTTTCTAGTGATATTATTATTTTGTAGAATAGAGTAAATATTCTGATTAGAATTTTTATATAGGATAGTTAATCTGATGATATGATAGATTAAAAATATAGGTTAAAGCTCTTAGGGATATAATAAATATTATAGAATATTTTTTTGAGATTGAAACTCATGTTTAAGAATTTTTGAGTTAAACTCTAGATCTATATGGTTGAATTTATGTTGAATCTGAGATGTAGGGATGAACCTCTGATTATTAAATATTTATTTAAGTATGAATAGGTATTTTTGAGGTTATAGAAAGGTGATTTGAGGCTTCAGGATAATTCTGAAATTTTTAATTTATTTTTGGACGAATTTTTAGAATATAGAAGGATGAAATTGTGATACTAAAAGTGATTTGAGGCTTAAAAATAGTTTATTAGGGTACGAGAATTTTAGAAAAGAATTTGAAAAGTTAAATGAGGCATAAATCTTAAATTAGTATTAATATGGATTATAGATCTAAGACTTTCTAACTCTTTAAATTAGGGTTATTTATTTTAATGTAAAATTAATATATAGTATTGTGAAATAATTATGTAGATTATATTGATAAAGATAGTAGTGAAAATGGAGTTGTGAAGGAGAACTTGTTATTCAAGACACAAGGTAACCATTATTAATGTGTTGTGATGAGTGTGTTTGTGAATGGTTATGTGTTGTCTTGTTGTTTGAAAAATTATAAATTATTGAAAATAAATACTGTTATATACTTGTTTGAAATTATTGCCAAGTGGGTCAAAAATTTATTTTTGTTTATCATGATGAGATATTATTGTTCGAATATATTCTTGTTTGGATATTTGAATTATGCATAACTTATTAGGGTATTTTAATATATGGTGTTAATGAGAATTTCTGTTCGGTGAATTATTACCACGTGGTAAGCCCTCATTGGACTTAATGAGTGGTGTGTCGCTTGGTTCAACTCACCTTTGGCTGGGTGATTTAGTGTCCGAGCATGGCGAAAGGAGGATATAAGGTGTAGTCATGCAATTAAATACTTGTTTGGTTTGTTTGAAAATATTATTCGATTAAATATTTTTGTGTGCCCACTTAGCAATCGCATGATTGGTTACATCTGCATGCATCATTACATATTAATTTTTAGTTACTGGAACTTTTAAGTCTCATTCCCCATAGTTAATATTTTTACAGGAGAGAGTCCAGCCGAGAAAGCACCAGAGGCATAACTTTAGTGTATGAGACACCATCTTTTACGTTGCCCCTCATTTTGTATTATGCAATGTATCTTGTGCCAACCTAGGACATACCTTATTTTGACAACATGTAAACTCTAATCCTTTTTATTAAATGCATTTATATGACTAAAAGAATTATGTTTGTCCCTCTTGATTCATGACCTGATTTAAATATCATGCCATAAGGATCCTGTCTGTCCCTCATGATTCTAATTGCTTTTTGAGATATTTTAAGACCTATGATATATTATTTTGGATGTATCATGGTAAAAGTTTTTCTACCATGATAAAGGTATGATCAGGATTCAATAAAAAAAATAATTTGTTGAATTAATAATCTGTAAAAAATTGGTTTATAAATTTCAAGGTGTTATAATACATTTCAGCAAACACTTTATGGGCATCAATTTCCAAACTAGTCCATCAAACTTCTTATTCTTTAAATCTCTTGTCCAAATATTTCCAATCATCAATACTTAAATTTACAATGCTTCTTAACAAGACAATTCCACAAATAAATAAATTAAACTCAAGAAAACTAAATTGATCTAAACTCAAATTTTCTTCTTGCAGCAACCAAAATAATCAAAGAGAAAGTATGTTTTTAAAAGATTTCTTGAAACTTTAGATTTAAGCTTACTTGATACTCCAATCTATCCTACACCTCGCAAGCAGCCCCTAAAATAGAGATAGAGGATCAATCAATTTTTAAATGTGTATACACCTCACGGATAGCCACTAAAATAGAGAAGGAGGATCAATCAATTATATATGTGTTTGGGATAAATATGAAACGTCGCTCAAATATGTCACGAGGCTAGTTGGGTTGAGTAATCGAAGCATCAGGCCTAATATAAACCAAAGAGGCCGGCCTTGAAGCTCAATAAAGTACACAACAAGTAAACATGTTAAAATTGGGTTAGCTTTAAATATTAGACCGTAGGCACGAGGACACGATCTTAAGTAATGCTGAAATCTACGCCTGAGTAGTTCGGTAAAATGAGTTGATTATCAAAATAGAGAGATTATGCTATAAGTTTCACAGGATCCTGATTCTTTGATAGAACGTGCTAAGTCTCAAAGAAAGGGGCTTCTGCTGTCCAACACTATAAATAGAAAGAAGAAAACATAGAAAGCCAGTCACACTCGATCAAGACTCATATATTTTACATTCATTAGCCCTTTTTTAGTTCTTAGCTTTTAGTCTGTAATTCTCACACTTCAATTAAGTTACACACTTATTCTACTAAAGCCTTCTATCTTTTTACATCCAAGCAAACTGTGGTAAGGGAACTTGAAACCCTTCTTATTATATATTAAGACTTAGCATCTCTAGCACGCTTGATATTTATTGTTCAACCACAAACAATTTGTGGCACGCCCGGTGGGACCTATGTAACAAAGATGACAAGGACGTAAAAAGATAAAAAGACTGATGAAACAAGTGCTAGTTCTCATGAACCAAAAGGGATGTCTGCGCACGCAGGATTAGAATACTTATCCCCTAATGTTGGAGTAGTTGAACATCATGAGCACGTAGTGCCAATGATAATAGGTAGTAGGAGCATGAGCCTTGGCTCAAAGTCAGGAAGTGGCCAGCCTAACCCACTGATCATATGCAATGGATATGTGGCAGAAGTGTTGCAGGGAATTCAAGACTGGATGGATAAGTAGCTGGAAGAGAACTAAAGGTTCTTTACAATATTCTTGGAAACATCAGAACGCAGGGAGAAAGAACGACAGTAGATCATGATGTAGGCTCTGCATGAAGGAATGAAGAATATAGTCGCATCATTGAGAGGCACCCATCTAGAAGCAGGCTTAAGTGTAGGGCCACTTGGGGGCAGCAAACTAGAGTCAATATAAGTGCTGGCCATCAGGGCCGCATACTTGATCCTGGCATGAGTGACCTAGGGGGCACGACAGTGATCCTGGAATGTGCGGTCAAGCCTTAAAACCAATTGGTGAACATAGAGGCTCTGAGGGACGCCATTCAAGATATATATGGACCAGGGCTGAGGCCAATCGGCTACCCTACCTTCTCAAAACCTTATCTGGAATATATAGACAGGGACAACCCATACCCTCGAGGGTACAGGATCCCTGACTTCACATTGTTCTCAAGAAATGGGACACAATCAACCCTGGAGCACATTGGGAGGTTCACAATCCAGTGTGGCAAGATTTCTAATTATGAGAACTTTACTAACTTAAAGTTGAGGTTGTTACTAAATACTCTCACGAGCCCGATGTTCACATGGTATACGTTGCTACCTCATAACTCAATCATCAGCTAGATGGAGATGGAGCAAAAGTTTCACATCCAGTTCTATAAAGTAGAGCCAGAAGTCAGCATTGCGGAACTTTGTAAGCTCACACAACAGGCTGGAGAGACAGCAGACTAGTACTTGGTGAGGTTCAAACACCTGAGGAGCAGGTGCCACGTGCCGCTTTTAAAAACTAAATTTATCAAGCTGGCATAGGCAGGACTGGATATAGAGCTCCGAAAGAAATTTCAGGGGATGGAATTTCAAGATTTCTATGAACTCACAGCCAAGGTGTAAGGTTATGAGGAATTACTCAAGGAAGAGGACCATCGCCGATAGACTATAGCTGGGACCTA
The DNA here is from genome assembly GCF_029017545.1 of Prosopis cineraria. Taxonomy (NCBI): domain Eukaryota; kingdom Viridiplantae; phylum Streptophyta; class Magnoliopsida; order Fabales; family Fabaceae; genus Prosopis; species Prosopis cineraria. Next base: position 146,046 of record NW_026555336.1, read on the forward strand.
TTTTGGGGACCTGGACGTAATGATTGTAGAATTGAAAAATGCTAGTAACTACACATGCCTAGCTCTAGTTAGAAAGGCCGAAGAACTGCCCAAAAGACCAAACATAGTCTAGTACACCTTTGATATTACTAAAACAGAGAAAATTTTTGATTTCTTCCTCAAGAAAAACTTCATCTCCCTGCCTATGGATCATAAGATTCCTTCGAAGGAAGAACAAAGAGGGAAGGAATACTGTAAGTATCATCACTCGTGGAGCCACAATACCAAGGTATGCTGGGGATTCAAGAATGTCGTCCAGGACTGGATCAACGAGAGAGTTCTAAAATTCCCTAAGGAAGAATCCATGATGGTAAACGAGGATCCATTTCCCCCATTTACTACAATCAACATGATGGAGATAACCTCTGACAAACCACGACTCAAGAAAAGTGATAATAAGCGAAAGGATGGGAGATCTTGGAATGTTTGAAATAAAGGTGAAGTAACTCAAGGAAACTCTAAGACAGTATGGGATTGCCTGGGGAAGCTTACGAGCTGGTTTAGTAAGAATAGGTCTTCTAAATGGGACATAGGCCTGGAGGGGCAGAAAATGAAATGCCTGAGTAGCCCTAAGTAGTTTAGGACCATTTACGGGAAACCCAGAATAGAGACAGTCAGCAAAAAAGGAAGAAAAATAGCAAACAACCTTCAGGATGTGATGTTGGCTTAGGGGAATTAGTGATTACAGAACCAGATGGATCTAAGGTGGTCTAGGACCGCCTAAGGGAACCATTTGGAAGATTTGACTTCTTTGTAAAGTACTCAGTACCCCCTGGATCAAGTGAACCATTCACAGGGACACCAACGAGCTAAGATGTAGGCCCTGATGGCCTACTATTACCACCATTAAAGCTATCAGAAAATGGCACAGAGCTTCCTTCAAAACCAAAAGCCGCTAAGGGTCAGGTAGGTTCGTTACACTACCTGGCAACGTGCCACTTTTGAAATGGAGAGTGATGAGGCACAAGAAGTTCCCAACTGCCTTGATAAGAACCTAGAAGCAATGTCTTCAATGAAAATAGGCTACACAGAGGTACCTTAAATAGTAAAAAATTGAGGTACAAGCTAGCCCCGACATCCAACAAGAGGCCAGCAAGTTCAGAAGGAAGTCCACCGAGGATCAGGATGAAGGAAGTAAGGCTAAAAAAAATAGGACCATTCATGTTAGAGAGATACCACTCAACCTCTTCTACATGGTCTCGTTAACACTACCTTCTCAATTTCGGTCCACCACTGATAACACCCAGGGCCAACAAAATCAAAACTCCTCGGGGCCGACACAGACGAGCTTGTATCAGTATTGCCCAATAGAGCCAAGAGAAGAGGAAGAGTACGAGCCTATAAGCACGCAGGCATAGAAAGAAGAGGATATAGAGCTCGTTTGCCAAATTACTTTGCAAGTGATAGAAGGAAAACTAAAGCGGGCTGTCCTAGAGAAACCCAGCACAAAGATGACTCGGCACTTGAAGCCTTTATACATCAGGGCATATTTTGATGGGAGATCAATGACTAGGGTCTTCATTGACAATGGCTTAGCAGTGAATATTCTGTCAGCCCACATGATGATCAAGATGGGGCAAGAGGAGCATGATTTAATTTTGACTGAGGTATCAGTTGTAAGGTTCACTAGGATCGCATTTAAGGTCCTCAACGTACTACCATTACATGTTGATGTTGGGATCAAGTCATCACTAATGGCCTTTTTCATGATCAACACCATGGCACAATACCAAGCCCTCCTAAGACAAGATTGGATTCATGCCAATAAATGTGTACCCTTTTCACTACACCAGATACTCCTTATGTAGAAAGGAGAGGAGGTAGAAGTGGTTTGGACTAAAGATAAGCCATTCATAGCAGCTATTGACTTTGTGGATGTGAGGTATTACAACGATGACGTGGGCCTATTCACATTTCGAAAGACTCAAGGAATCCTTTCCTGCAGAACAACAATAGACGCTATAGTGCCTCTAACCTCACAAAGGCACGAGCCCATCATAAAACTGGTTGATGACTAAAACAAATGAAGGAAAGGCCGTAGCAGCTGTGACCATCCAAATATTATGGTTGCACAATTTACAAGAGAAATTAGATGACTATAGGCCTGAGGTCTATGAGACTGAAGTTATATATGAAGGTAAGACCTAAAAGATAGCACAACTGCACAAGCTAGACCCTGCACCTCTAAAATTCAAAGACATAGCCCAGAGGTCTAGGATTTACTAGAAGAAGTAAACCTCGGATCCCTAAAAGAGTCAAGGATTACATTCATTAGCTCACTACTAGATAAAGAATAGAAGGATGCCATTAAGCTAACAGTGCTGGAATTCAAGGACTGCTTTGTATGGGACTATGATGAAATACTAGGGCTAGCTAGGCAGCTGGTCGAACATAGGCTTCCTATAAAGCCAAACTATAGATCGCACCAATATCCCACCCGGAGAATGTTAGTAGAGGTGGAGCTACAAGTAAAGGAGGAGATCAAACACCTCCTACGAGTCAAATTCATACAGCCCTGCAGGTATGCTCAGTGGTTATCAAACATAGTCCTAGTAATTAAGAAGAATAGGAAACTGTGAGTTTGCGTAGATTTCTAAAATATAAACATGGCCACACCTAAAGACGTGTATGCAATGCCTATTGCAGACAAGTTAATAGATGCTAGGGCCAAAAATACTTTATTATCATGTATGGATTGCTTCTTCGGATACAATCAAATATTTATTGTAAAAGAAGACATTTACAAGACCGCTTTCAGGCGTTCGAGCTCCATTAAAACTTTTGAATGGGTAGTTATGCACTTCAAACTGAAGAATGTTGGGGCCACCTATCAGTGGGCTATGAATACCATCTTTCACGATATGATAGGAAAACATCTAGAAGTATATATACATGACATAATGATAAAATCTAAGAAGGCACATAATGATATTGAACATTTAAGGATAAGTTTCCTCCAAATGAGGGAGGTCGGCCTTAAGTTAAATCCACTAAAGTGTGCGTTCGATGTAATTGCAGGTAACTTCCTTAGATTCCTGGTCCACAAAAAGGGGATTGAAGTAGACTGAAACAAAGCACGGGCCATCTTAGAGGCAAAGGTACTGAGCAACAAGAAAGAACTTCAAAGTTTCCTAGGGCAGGTCAATTATCTCAGGTGTTTTATCTCAAACCTTGTAGGGAAGACGAAGGAGTTTTTTGAGGCGAAGTACTGGACAAAAAGAAAGCACAGTTAGAGCACTTTTCAATAAATAGAAGGGCTAAACACGAGAAGCGAGAAACTTACCAGAAAGCCACTGATTCAGGGAATGACGAACCCTCCTGAAAAGAAATGAACAATTATTAGAATAGGAAACTAGTCTAAAGGAAAAAAAGGTTTTTCAGACCATGAAATACATAGCATTACAAGCCTACCTAGTTGGTTTTACAGGGTTTCAATAGTCACTAGAGAATCCGACAGACTACCAGCGAAAATAGAAGAGGGTGCTGTGGCAGAAGAAATAGCAGAGCAGACGAAGCCATTTGAGAGTTAAGGTAGGAGAAATTTAGCAGACTGAGGACTTAAAGTTTAAGAAATGGAAAAGAAGCAAGAGAAGTGACCAGAATCTAAAAACAAGTTTATATCGACAGAGGGCCCTAAAAAATGAAGCAACATTTCAATTTTTTAAAAGTGCCATGTGGCTTATGTTACCAGCCATTGGCATGCGGGCATTGTTTGGGCTAAATATGAATGTCACTCAAATAGGTCACGAGGCTAGTTGGGCTGAGTAATCAAAATGTTAGGCCCAATATAAATTAAAAAGGTCAGCCCCAAAACTTAATAAAGTCCACAACAAATAAACATGACAAAATCCTATTAGCTTCAAATATCAGATTGTTGGCACGAGGACACGATCCTAAGTAATGTCTAAATCTGCGCTCGAGTAGTTCGGTGAAACGAGTTGGTTATCAAAATAGAGAGACCGTGCCATAAGTTTTGAAAGATTCTTGATTCTTCTGTAGCACGTGCTAAGTCTCAAAGAAAAGGGCTTCTGTTATTCGATACTATAAATAGAAAAAAGAAAAACAAAGAAAGCCAGTCAACACTTGATCAGGACTCGCATATTTTACATTCATTAGCGCTTTTTTAGTTCTTAGTTTTTAGTTTGTAATTCTTACACTTCAATTAAGTTACACACTTGTTCTACCAAAATTTTCTATCTTTTCATATCCAAGCAAACTGTGGTATGGGAACTCGAGACCTTTTTCATTATTTATTGAGACTCAGTGTCTCTAATAGGTTTGGTATTTATTGTTCAATCACGAACACACACACACACACACTGCCATAAGCTCCACAATACACGCACAAAAGCAATCCATGATAATAAAATCACAGCACAAAGCATCTAACACATACCCACGGAATCAGGGAAGAGGAAGAGAGAAATTGATATTGTCCCAAGCAAAAATACTTACGACTCACTCTCTGACAGTGGCGTTGAACCAGGAAGAAGATATGGAAGCTGAACAAATACACACTCCATCGATCTTGCGCAAGAGCCAAAATAGGGGAGGAGAGGAGAAAGGAAACCAAGAGGCCTTACGACTTTCAACGGTGAAATGGTGATGATGACGCAAGAAGCAAGCCAACGGCATGGAGGAAGCAAGTTGATGGCGAAGGATTCACTGGAGCTCATTGTCAGTGCAGAGAAGGAAAAGAAATGGAACAACGATGCTCTGATCTTTGCCTACAGAAGAGGAAAAAAATCTGAACAAAGAATAATTGGAAAAATTATAGGAAAGACCCCCAAATTTTTCTTTCATAACATAAAAGACATGCACACTTTGGTAATTTTTCCATTATTAAAGCAAAATAAAATTAACTTATTACTCAAGATAATTTGAACTCTGAACCTACAAGTAAGATACTAGCATAAGTTACAGTAAGCTATCACTCTCTACTTGCAGTAAAACTAATTTAAATAATTAAAATATCAATTGAGACAATTTTTTTTAAATTTATTTTATTATTATTATTTTTTTAAAATTTAAGATCATCACAAGGAATTGTAAAGCGATTCTTCAAGACGTCTTTCACAATGCTTCCATATATTGCGTGGACCAAAAATATTGAATCCAGCAGGACGTTAAATTAATGAAATTGATTGTTTCAATATCTGGCGTGTGATGACCATAATCATCATGGGGCTGTTTGGTAATTACCAGAAATGAAAGAAAGAAATAGAATTGATCAAAAAAATAAAAATAAAAATAAAATAATCAAGATATGGAGAGGAGAGAAATCATGTTCATGAGAGCGGAATAATAATTAAATTTATAAGATTGAGAGTTATGATACATAAGACTTATGAAGGGTGTAGTGATTTCCATGTTTATGATATATGATTATTAATAAGTTTAATTATGCTTGCCATAATGGGAGGGTATATTTATTTTATTTTTTCTTATTTAATTTCTTTAATCTATTTAATTCTTATTCTTTCCAATAATCAAACGGTTTCTACATAATTTAACCCACATGATCATTAATCCTTTTCACTTCTTGCGTACATTATGCAGTAAAACAAAATGTGATCGGTAATTATTTCGGCAAAGAGACAAAATTAAGACCATCTGAAAGTGGGGGAAAAAAAAGTTTGTGTTCATTATTAGATAGCACATATAGTTACACATCATGAGTCCTTGTTAATGAAATCTTGACGATGCAAACACGATGCACAGATATTATGACCTCGAAATCAAATCTAAACCACTGAGATAATACAAATCACTTCCCATCCCACCCAAAAACCACCCAGAGACCGAAATCTGAAACTAGATACACTTTGAAATAACATGGATCCATGAGCCTGTTTGGAGCAAGCTGTGATGTCCTAGCTAGCTAGTTGTGAGCAGAATGTCCTACGCCGGGACTGTGGCCAGGGGTGGTTGGCCTAAAATCATGGACGTCACGACCTGGAGTCGCCTCGCTTGGAGGCATTGGTGTGGACTGGATTGCATTTGGAGCCACGACGCCACCATGCACGTTCTTCTCGTCATGATATGCAAGGTTTTGATCCCCTTGGGGCCTAAGGTTCCTGATTCCATGAATGCATTGGAATGTCTGGCAGAAAATGAGTGCTAGGAATATCAAAGAAATGATAAGCTTGTTTTGGGCCATCAACACAGGAAGCTTGGCTTGGTTTTTAAGAGAGTGAACTAAAAAGGAAAAAGCTTGATTATAAGGATATGAACTGGAAGTGTCTGAGTAAGCAAGAGAGGAGGACGCCTCAATGAACAAAGGAACTTGCAATAGACAACTGATTTGCCTAAACACTTCCATTGTGGCCTTCATATAGAGCTCAAGCATCATGTGCGTGGGGTCCTGTATAATAAGAAATATGATATATAGCGGAGTTCTATGTTTTTTAATGAGTACTCATATGAAAAAAATATATATATAACTCTGGGAGATTGAAGTGATATTTTTATAAACATGGAAACTATTCGAGGTTGCTATATAGAGGGACACAGCTGGAATTGTACATAAGGCTAGCGTTGCAACACGGGGGGAGATTGCAGGTATATTTGAGTTCTTATATGATATTTTTCTAGTTCCAAAGCTCTAATATGATATTAAATAGCAAGTTGGGAGACAATCTGATGCTAGTAATATATAGAGTATAGCTCTTTTGATGAAACAGAGGAACGTGGGCGGCAAATTGGTGCTCGCTCCCTCGTTTTATTTCTTCACTTTTCCAGCTAGAGTGCAACACACTTTGTCGAGTTTCGTTCATCCCGGCCCACTGTTCTCTCCATTTACAGTTTAGGGTATGTTTTTGCTTGCTGTACTAACTGAAATTTTATTATATGTATATAAAAAAGAAGATACCTTTATGTAAATTTATTAAACTTGTGATTGGCGGAGGCATCTTAAGTTGATGCCGAGATAGATACTCCTCATCAAAATGCTCGTGTTGATAACAGCCAATGAATACGACAAACAATCAAACGGTTTTGCTTTTCTTCGACCAGTAAACCATGTTTAAATGTCAAATACAACAAAAACAGAACAACCTACATGCCAAGAACATTAAGCAACTGGTGACGTTCCAACCTAAAATTTCAAAATTGAATCAACGAAACTAGTATGACATACTGGAATACTTATTATTACGTTCATTTTTGTTGCGTAAGACATTGAATCCGAATATCGATCATCACAATTTAATTCTTAACCATAGCGATGGCTCATTCAAATGTAAGGATATGTAGTCTGTAGATTTAATTCGTTAATTAATATATGGGTGCTGATGAGCTACTGAGCCACCAGCAGCCGCAAATCTTAGAAATCCTGCGGTATGGCGTCTTTACTTTTGATGCGAGCTAGATTCCTTTTCGATTCGGATTAATTAATGAAAAAATCACCTAGGATTTTTTTTTTATACAAATTAACTCCTGATATTGCGTGGGGTTGTGTGTTTTAAAGTTGATAAACTCATGTGGCTAACTAGTTAGTGGTCCATACCGCCCCCAAGGCTGCCGCTTGTTTTTTTTTCTATAGATTTTAAAAATCTTGTACTCCTTCACTTAGTACTTTTTGAAATTATTTTTCTTAATATACCCTTGTATTAATTAATGTGAGCGTGAGAAATATAATATGACTAGACACTTCTTATTCTTCATCATAAAGAGGTTAAGGGTTAAAAAAACATATTATGTTTTTAAATTTATAAAAATAAGGAAATAATTACTTTTATTGGTATATAAAATATGGCTGGAAGTGTCTTAGAATTTGGATTCGAGGGAGTGTTTCTTCATGTCGTGAACGACTGAGAGCACTTAGTTTAATTAAAGCTAAAAGCATATTTGCAATGGAATCTTCTTCTTTGATACCATATTGGCTCTTAATTCATATTCTATTACCATGTTTGGAATCCTCATCAAGAGACTTGAGTCTTGTTTTCCTATAAATACCATCAATGTGTAGCGAGCTTCGTCAGTGTCTAATCTCACTCCTATTCCTTCATATAGGCACTCATCTCTGTGTGTGTGTTCTTGCTCCAAGTTCCAATTCCCTTTACAATCTTTAGCCATGGCATATTCCACTCGTACTTGCGTCCTCTTTATCCTGTTGGTCTTGTCCCATGAACTACTCTTCACAGAGGGAAGGAACTTGAGACAAAGCAAAGGCCACTCACCCAACTCTGCAAAAAAAGACACAACAACAATTGCCTTTCGACCCGTTAGAAATCTGGAGGGAAATGTTGAAGCCTTTCGCCCAACAACTCCAGGGCACAGCCCTGGTGTAGGCCATTCCATGAAAACTTAAGTAACTCATCAGTGCCTGCGTGCAAAATTATATTATCCCGTAGTAGTGTTATGTGCTGTAGTAGTTAGTGGTTCTGTATTTCCTTATGGCATTTTATTTCAAGCTATCTTACTTGTACGTTCTATATTAGCATTCGTCTATATTAATTTGTTGTCGTTATTGTTGTGTTAGGTCTTTATTAATGTAGGGCTTTACGATTTATGCATGCATGTTTCATTGTAGTTTGTAATCAGCTTACTGCTTGAAGTAGTGTGTTATGAATTGTATTCTGTTTGTTGCATTATTCCACCACAAACGATCTTTTTTTCCTCTCTCTACTTCTATTTCAAATTAACTACTCTATTGCTCGCCTGATCACTATTAAAGTCTTGTTTGTTGCTAGAAATTAAGGAATGAAATGAAATAGATTGAAAAAATAAAGATAAAAATAGGATAATTAAAATATGAATAGATAAATCATATTTATAACAAAGAAGGATAATTTAGTTTATGGTATTGGGATCGAAGTCATGATTTACAAGATTTTTAAAGGGTGTAAGGATTTCTACATTTGTGATATATAGTATAAGCTTTATTATGTTTATAATAAGAAGAAAGAGTAATTTTGGTTCTTTTTTATTTATTTATTTTTCAATCCATTCAACTTTCATCTTTTTTAACAATCAAATAGGACCTAAATATTAACTACACTTGTAAACCATGACGATTTATATCAGAGAAAATGACTTCAAGCTAGCTAGGTTAATTATATAATTCTGGACTATCCTTCAGCCTATTCTTGAAGAAAAGAAATGATCCTATGTGGTTTGATTAGAGCTATAAAGTATTTCAGGTTTTCAATGTGTAATTAACATTTTTTTTTTAAATGTCCTTAGTTAGGGGTATAATTAATAAAATTTTTTAATTGAGACAACCTCTTAAATAAGTGTAAATATATGAAAGAATGTTATATTTTAAATGTCATTAACTCTCTTATTGAAAATGGAAATTATTTAAAAATGTTTTACAATATTCAATAGATAAAGTGTGAGAAGGAGAATTGAAAATTCATCTATAGAAACCTATATATGCTATATATAGGCATAAACTTTTTCACGTGGTTGCTCTTAGCTAGAGTAAGTCATCAAGGGAAAATAATGCCAGACAGCCAACATGAAAACATTTCTTTAACAGATAATTAGTCTGCTAGGGAATATAGTTTGTTTAATATATATTCTCACATGCGAGAGCTTTCAACACCTTGAAAGAAGCAGCCTAGCTATGCATGAAATTTCCTTCATGGTTGATATGGTTGTTGCAATATTATTGCATATCTCCAATATATTTTGTTTTCAAAAA